>NC_051065.1:85441917-85559603 GCF_004664715.2 Peromyscus leucopus | reverse complement strand
AAAGAAAGGAAAGGAGGAAGAGATGGTAAAATTAAATTTCTTTATTCCTTTCCTCTATATCCCTGTCTCACATTACACATCAGTCAAACTGCTTTGTTAGAAAAGACATTTTTAGTGTCTGTGCTACTGGTGTTATATTTAGGAAGTGATCTCCAGTGCCAATGCATTCAAGAATACTTCCTACTTTCAGTTATATCAGGTTCACAATAACTGGATTTATGTTGAGGTCTTTGATCCACTTGGACTTAAGTTTTGTGCACGGTGACAGATATGGATCTATTTGCAGTATTCTACAAGTTGACATAAAGTTATGCCAGCACCATTTGTTGAAGATGCTTTCTTTTTTCCATTGTACATTTTGGCTTCTTTGTTAAAAATCATAGGTGTGTGGATTAATGTCAGGGTCTTCAGTTGAGTTCCATGGGTCCACATGTCAGTTTTTATGCCAATATCAAGCTGTTTTTATTACAGTAGCTCTATAGTAGACCTTGAAGTCAGGGATCATGATGCCTCCAGAGGTTGTTTTATTGTATAGGATTCTTTTGGCTATCCTGAGTTTTTTGTTTTTCCATATTGAAGTTGAGTATTATTCTTTCCAGGTCTGTGAAGAATTGTGTTGGGATTCTGATGAGGACTGAATTGAATCTGGGTCCTTTTGAAACTGAGAAGCTTTTGTAGGGCAAAGGATGCATTCAACAAGACAAAATGACAGCCTATACAGAATGGGAACAGCTCTTCACCAACCCCACATCTGACAGAGGGCTGATGATATCCAGAATATATAAATAACTAAAGAAATTAGACATCAAAATACCCAATAGTCCAATTAAAAAAGGGCAATAGAGTTAAACAGAGAATTCTCAACAGAAGAAGCTTAAATGCCTGAAAGACATTTAAAGAATTGCTCAACATCCTTAATAATCAGGAAAATGCAAATCAAAATGACTCTGAGATACCATCTTATACCCATCAGAATGGTTAAGATCAAAACACTGAAGACAGCTTATGTTGGAGAGGATGTGGATCAAGGAGATCACTCCTCCACTGTTGTTGGGAATGCAAACTTGTACAGCCATTTTGGAAATCAATATGGTGCTTTCATAGAAAATTGGGAATCAACCTCCCTCAAGGCCCAGCTATACCACTCTTTGGTATATACCCAAGGAATGCTCATTCATATCACAAAGACACATGCTCAGCTCTGTTCATAGCAGCATTATTTGTAATAGCCAGAACCTGGAAACAATCTAGCTGCCTTTCACCTGAAGAATGGATAAATAAAATGTGGTACATATATACAATGGAGTACTACTCAGCAGAGAAAAACAATTACATCATGAGGTTTGCAGGCAAATGGGTGGAACTAGAAAAAATCATCCTGAGTGAGGTAACCCAGACTCAGAAAGACATGTTCTTACTCATAAGTGGATACTAGATGTAAAGCAAAGGATAACCAGACTGAAATTCACAACTCCAGAGAGGCTACCTAGTAAAGAGGACCCTAAGACAGACACAAGGATCACCCAATGACAGAGAAATGGATGAGCTCTACATGAGCAATCTGGGGGTGAGGGGTGGTAGTGGAGTGCAAAGGTTGGGGAAAGAGAACTTGGAGGAGCAGGAGACCTGGCTGGATTGGGTGAGAGAACAGGGCGGGAGATGCCATGATAAATGAGGACCCCGTTGGAATAGGAAGAAGCAGAGTGCTAGAGAGATCCCCAGAAATCCACAAAGACACTTCTATGACAGACTACTGGCAATGGTCAAGAGAATGCCGGGCTGACTACTCTGTTGGTCGGATGGACGAGCACCCTGACTGTCATAATAGAACTCTCATCCAGTGACTGATGGAAGCAGATGCAGAGATCCACAGCTGGGCCCCAGGTGGAGCTCCAGGAGCCCAATCAGCATCGGTGAGAGAGATGAGTATAATAGCAAGAGATATTGAGACCGTGATTAGAAAAAGCACCTGGACAAATAGCCAAACTAGTGGAACCACATGAACTGCGTGCCAGTAGCTGGGGAGCCCCCATGGAACTGGACCAGACCCTCTGGATAAGTGAGACGGTTGATGAGCTTGAACTGTTTGGGAGGCCCCCAAGCAGTGGGACCAGGACCTGTTCTTGGTGTATGAGCTGGCTTTTTGGAGACTAGGGCCTATGCTGGGACACTTTGCTCAGCCTTGGTGTAGGAAGGAGGGGACTGGACCTGCCTCAACTGAATCTGCCAGGCTGGGCTGACTCTCCAGGGGAGACCTTGCCTTTGAGAGGTTGGGAGGGGGGTCATATTGGGAGGGAAGGGGGGGTGGGAGGAAGGAGGATGGGGGAATCCATGGCTGATATGTAAAATTAATTGTAAAATAAAAAAATTTAAAAAGACATTTTTCATAAAATAACAACAGTTCTCTATGGTGTCAGAGGTTTTATGTTAACATGTGCTTATCTCTAAGGGGAGCCATATTGGTCTCTGTTATTGTATGCATTCCCTGTGGTCCTCATCCATAAGAGCAAGAAGATCACAGGATGAGACTTTACTTCCAGCCTTCTAATAGCTGTTTTAGTTACTTTTAAAGCACAATATTTGAAATGGGACAAATTTATTTAAACAATTTATAACTATGATGTCCCATCCCTTTAGTTAATAAATACAAGCTCTGTTCTGCTGTTGAGAATAAGAACATGGAATCTAACCCAACTCAGGTGTTTTAATTATTTATGTATCTCAATAACCAAATTATGAGGAAAAATATTTATTGAATTCTGGACACAGATTCCTTTATTATGCTTGTACTTAAACCAAACCAGGCTACTGAACTCTCAAACTCTCTCATATTCTTGCATAATTAGCATAAGATAGCGTAAAATCTGTCCAAGTTTGGAGGATGTTAAGCGCAGGAGAAATTTTTTCTCACTGGACAGAATTGTACATATAGTTTACTCTATCCAGTTTCTATCAGGTTGATAGTTCCAATTTTCTTTTTTTTTAGTAAATTTATTTTACAACATCATTTAGTTCAACATAATAGCCACAGATTCCCCTGTTCTCCCACTCTCGCCCCCCTCCCCCTCCCCCCACTCCACCCCCCATTCCCACCTCCTCCAGATCAAGGTCTCCCCCGAGGACCGGGATCGACCTGGTAGACTGAGTTCAGCCAGGTCCAGTCCCCCCCTCCCAGACTGAGCCAAGCGTCCCTGCATAGGTCCCAGGATTCAAACAGCCAACTCATGCAACGAGCCCAGGACCCGGCACCAATACATAGCTGCCTCCCAAACAGATCAAGCCAAATGACTGTCTCACCCGTTCAGGGGGCCTGATCCAGTTGGGGGCCCCTCAGCCTTTGGTTCATAAATCCTGTGCTTCCATTCATTTGGTTATTTGTCCCTGTGCTTTATCCAACCTTTGCTTCAACAATTCTCGCTCATATAAACCCTCTTCTTTCTCACTAATTAGACTCCCAGTGCTCCACCAGGGGCCCAGCTATGGATGTCTGCATCCAGATTCCTCAGACCTTCCTTGGATGGGGTTTATGGCACAACTAACAGGGTGTCTGGCCATCCCATCACCAGAGTAGGTCAGTTCCTGCCATCTCTCGACCATTGCCAGCAGTCTTTTGTGGGGGTATCTTTGTGAATCTCCGTGGGCCTCCCTAGCTCTCTGCTTCCTCCCCTTCTCATGTGGTCTTCATTTACCATGGTCTCCTATTTGTTGTTCTCCCTCTCTTTTCTTGATCCAGCTAGGATCTCCCACTCTCTTTCCCTCGACCATCGCCCTTCGTTGTTCCCACTCATGACCAGGCTGTTCATGTAGATCTCATCCATTTCTCCGTGTCTTTTTTGGGGTCTCGTTTTCCAGTAGCCTCACTGGTGATGTGAGTAGCAGTCCATTCATCCTTGTTCCACATCTAGCATCTTCCTATGAGTGAGTACATACCATATTTGTCTTTCTGAGTCTGGGTCACCTCACTCAGGATGTTTTTTTCTAGATCGATCCATTTGTCTGCAAACCGTATGATGTCATTGTTTTTCTCTGCTGAGTAGTATTCCATTGTGTATATGTGCCACAATTTATTTATCCATTCTTCAGTTGAAGGGCATCTAGGTTGTTTCCAGGATTTGGCTATTACAAACAATGCTGATATGAACATAGCTGAGCAAGTGCTCTTGTGGTATGATTGAGCATTTCTTGGGTATATGCCCAAAAGTGGTATAGCTGAATCTTGGGGGAGATTGATTCCCAATTTTCTAAGAAAGCGCCATATTGATTTCCAAAGTGGTTGTACAAGCTTGCATTCCCACCAGCAGTGGAGGAGAGATCCCCTAGTTCCACAACCTCTCCAGCATAAAGTGTCTTCAGTGTTTATGAACTTAGCCATTCTGACAGGCATAAGGTGGTATCTCAGAGTTGTTTTGATTTGCATTTCCCTGATGATCAGGGATGTTGAGCAATTCCTTAAATGTCTTTCAGCCATTTGAGTTTCCTCTGTTGAGAATTCTCTGTTTAATTCTAAAGCCCATTTCTCAATTGGACTGTTGGTCGTTTTGATGTCTAATTTCTTGAGTTCCTTATATTTTCTGGATATCAGTCCTCTGTCACCTGTGAGGTTGGTGAAGATCTTTTCCCATTCTGTAGGCTGTCGTTTTGCCTTGTTGACCGTATCCTTTGCTCTACAAAAGCTTCTCAGTTTCAAGAGGTCCCATTGATTGATTGTTTGTCTCAGTGTCTGAGCTACTGGTGTTATATTTAGGAAGTGATCTCCTATGCCAATACGTTCAAGACTACTTCCTACTTTCTCTTCTAGCAGGTTTAGAGTAGCTGGATTTATGTTGAGGTCTTTGATCCACTTGGACTTAAGTTTTGTGCACGGTGACAGATATGGATCTATTTGCAGCCTTCTACACGTTGATATCCAGTTATGCCAGCACCATTTGTTAAAGATGCTTTCTTTTTTCCATTGTACACTTTTGGCTTCTTTGTCAAAAATTATATGTCCATAGGTGTGTGGGTTAATGTCAGGGTCTTCAATTCGATTCCATTGGTCCACATGTCGGTTTTTATGCCAATACAAAGCTGTTTTTATTACTGCAGCTCTATAGTAGAGCTTGAAGTCAGGGATTGTGATGCCTCCAGAAGTTGTTTTATTGTACAGGTTTCTTTATATGCCCGTTGTACATTCAGAAAATGGTCTCACACTGCCATGTGCATTGGGTTTGTGTGCATATCCTGAACTAAGTGGAATTCATGTCACTAAGCTAATCCATCTGCTTGCATGTTTCAAAGTCATTTTTATCTCTAGGAAACAAGCACATCCATGAGCCTGAAATGTGTGTGTGTGGGGGGGGGATAACAACAGGAGGGACAGCTGTAGGTATAAAGAGTATGTGTCTTGTTCCTGAGGTACAGTGCTGTCTTTCTTGGAGCAGAAATGACAAGAAACAGCTCTCTTTTCTGCAGGAAATAGTGAGAGCTCTGAGCCAACTGAAACAAGTTTCCTTACAGCCCACCTGAACTACGTCCCTTTTGGAATGGTTTGTTGGAGGTTTGTTTTGAATTTTGAAACTGTTTCAAAACTTATGAGCAATTCAATGTCCTTCAGAATACTTATGTTTAGTGCACTGGCATTTGCATCAGCATGAAATTTCTTTGTAATTTCTTATTGTCTACTGTCATTTAAAAACATACCAACTTTATATCAACAACATTCAAGTCCCATTGGCAGGCATATATCTTTCCACAATTTCTACCTCACAAATTTTGCTTATTTATTTTTTGTAACTGACCATTTTATTGAAGATGTTAGAGATATGTGGACAAGCCTGCCACATTTTTCCCATTTCTCTGTGAAAGGAGAACAGTGAAATGATGTTGTTTGTACTCAGTTTTTCTTTGAGAGTGTTGTTATTGGTCAGGAAACACCTGTTCAAATGTTTATAAATTAAGCTCTTGATCTTCATTTACCATTACCACATAATTTTTCTTCATTGATATTCTCCGAGTAGAAAACAATATGCAGTATTACTATAGTCATAATACCACCCAGCACTGCAGCACAGCCAAGATCTTGCATTGGCCTGGGCAGCATTCAGAAGTCAGAAATGCTATGTCAGATTAATTTCCTTCAGCAAAAAAGAGACATAGTTGCATATAGAGGAATGGGATGCAAACTCCTCTTCCAGATTCTGGAGGAACACATGACATTTTAAAACAATAAGTGGAAACAGTACCTCTAGTGTAGACCTAGAGAGTGAGGTCAGTAATTAAAATAAACTCTGTAGCATCTCTCATTAGGGGGAATGACACAATACTCCAGGAAGCTGTTTGTAACAAAGCAGTCACTTTCTGTTCTACATGCCCCTGAGTTAGGATCTTCACCCACCAGCCTGAAGCTGGAGAACATCTGGAGATAGAACAATTTGAATTCAGTTCTCATCCAAGGACACCTCACTTCCTTAAGGAAGAACATCCACTGTAGCCTTGAGCATGAATAAGGTTAAATGTGTCATGAGTCATATCCTGTGCCATACTGCATTAGAAAATGTGAATCAACACACCAACAGGACAGTCTATAGAATATGTAATCCTATTACGTTACCAAAGTCCCTGTCACTAAGCTTTCTTTGATGACATATATACCAGGTGTCAAAATCATGTGAATTATAGTACCCTGTCACTTTGATATTCCCTAAATAAGCAGTGTCTGGATACTGAAAAGTTGTAGTACAGATTGCCTTCCTGACTCAGTGTTCACCCTTCACCATGAACAAAATTCGAGATACATCATAGGGACTCCTCTGTTTCCCACCTTTAGATAGTGTTTATTCTCACATTCCTTTGTGTGAGTAAAACCATTCACTCTCCAGTGTGCTTTAGCACATGTGCTTGTGAGTACATTTTCTGCCCTGGCCATAACAGAGACCATTATTCAATAAGCAAAAGAGAATTTTTTTTTCAGATGAAAGACTCTGATGCTTTCTGTATTTGCCCTGGAGGAAGTGGGAATGGGGGGTGAGCTGGGAGGAAGGGGAGGGGGGCAGGAAGGGGGAGAAAAAGGGAACCTGTGGCTGTTATGTAGAACTGAATGGTATTGTAAAATAAAATAAAATAAAATTTAAAAAAAGATATTGGAATTCTCATTTTACTATGTTGTCAGAAGTTAATGTATTTCAAAGAAGTTTTTTTAGAAAACAGTATATTTTATTTTATACAATAAATTATACATTTATTTTATACAATAAAAATCCTATAGATAAATTATTATAAATCTCAGAGCTAACTTTTCTTACAATCCCAGTCTCCATGTTGCATTTTAGGATGTGAGATTCTTGTGTTTCTCACAACACGGTATCATGAATTCTATGACCAAAACAATACAGATCTGAAAACAGCCTCTCAACACAGCTTTGAAACATCTGCCTTTAGCATCTATTTTAATTGATAACTAGAAAATTCAAATCACAGGCAAAGGTTGCAGGGACATATTAAAACAATTGATTGCATTGCACAGAAAACAGTTAAACTGTGCTTCTTTGATGTGTCTGCTCCATGTACAGACCATGTAAACAACTGAAATGCCCAAAAAGAAGAACTTAAAACTAACAACCATGACAGAAATAGCTTCTTTATATGGAGAAAAATTAGACTTAAATAGAGCTCTCAAAACACTACTCAAAAACAATGTAGATGAAATATTTCTAGTATATTGCATCTCATACTTCATGGACCATTTTTTAGTTATTTTTAAATTTTGTGTGTTTATGCATATGTGCATGTCCCTGCCATGGTGTAAGGGTGCTAAGAGGACAAACTGTGAAAATTGATTTTGCGATTTTCAGGTATCAAGCTCAGGTGATGAGGCTTGGAGTCATTTTTGCCACCTGAGCCATCTTGATGGTCCCATCAGAGAGAATTATTAATATTCTGACTTACATGAAGCAAGGATGTACAAAAGCATACATATTAGTAATGGATTATGTAAAATATCTCAAGGAATTTTCATGGTTATATTCTTAGTGATTTTTTCTTCTTCTTTCAGATTGCCATAAAGAAGGACATTCATTAGGTTTACCTCTAAAGGACAAGATTTTAATTCTCTTACTTTATTTTGTCTTGATTGTCCTCACAAGAATATAATACATATTAGGAATATAATGTCTTAATTTAAATTCAAAGACGTCCTTCACCTAGTTTAAGTCCCTGATGTAGTTAAATAAAAACCTTGAACACTAATACTATAATATCTCTAGAATATCCTACAGGAGGCCTAGAAGGTTGTTCATTGTCCAAAATTCTGACCAGAATGTACACGTGCATTAATCTTAGGTTTATGGTGCTATCTTAGCATTTCTAAGCAGTGTAGATCAAATATATCCTTATTTACACAGATCCAGCTTTCACAGTGCAGTCCACTGCCCCCTGGTTGTACCATGGATTCTATCCATTTTTCTATAAACAGAGATGATCCTTAACATCACTTCATTTTTAAGGGTGGGCTGTTCCCTTCACTTGGTATTTTTGACACAGATATGCCAACCAGGGGATTAGCATATTGCTCCCTAGGGTGTGCTTCTCCTTGGATGTATGAGACAAATGCTAGTCCTTTTTTCTATCTTGACTATCTTGATTGTATAGGACTCTTCACATCAAGTTCTCAGAATGAAATGCTCTGCTCAGCTCCTGAGGCTGATTGTGCTCTGGATCTCTGGTGAGGAGTGGACCAAAGATGTTGAAGGATAATATGGAAGCATTGGGTATTGGAGGGCTCTGTATGTGTGGATAATGTTCTGTCCATGTGTGAGATTTCCAGTCTTGTTCTCTAGGAATGGGCTTGTGAGGTTTAGAGGGTCTAGGAAGAGAACCAGTGTTTTTGTGTAATTCTGACAAGTATCAAACTGGATAGTCCACATAATTTCTATGGATCCTTTGTGCTTTCTCTACACGGGTATTTTATGCGGAACATTTTTAGAATATGAATAAATGTCATGGACATAATAAGTATAAAATACATAAAAGAAGGAAAATCATCTTAATGTTTCATTCTTTTGGGGGAATAACGATTCATTGCTCTTATTTTAGGAGCCAGTGGGGATATTGTGTTGACTCAGGCTGCACTCTCTATGTCTGTCACTCCTGGAGAGTCAGCTTCCATTTCCTGCAGGTCTAGTAAGCATCTCTTACATAGCAATTTCAACACTTACTTGTTTTGGTACCTTCAGAGACCTACCCATTCTTCACAGATTCTGACCTATCTAATGTCTAACTATGCCATGGGAGTACCATCAGGTTCAGTGGCAGAGAGTCAGGGACATATTTCACATTGAAAATCAGAGTAGAGGCTGAGGATATGGATGTTTATTTCTATCAGCAAGGTCTAAAACATTCTCCCTCAATGATACAGCTCTGAACACAAATCTCTCAGCCTGGGGAGGCTACTTGCAGCATGTGTTACTTCTCTGAAAAACATCACAGCAAATTCTCTAACTTTGTGTGAAAATTTATTTTAAAAAGCTGATGAAATTGCTTAGAAAATTTTACATCTGAGACTTTACAATAGGATGGGTGCTTTCCTTCACATCAGGTACCACAGGTCTGTTTTAACATGATTGGTATAATATAAATAACTGGAGGAGGAAGAGAATCCTTTCAAAATTGAAAGAAATGGAGAACTGTTTTATAGAGCACCTTTATTCTCTAGACTGTGTCAATATGGTTGGATGATTCTCATCATGATATAACAGAGTTTGGTACTCACTTGTGTCACACAAAGTTAATTTTTGAAGTTATTCTTGTTTGTTTTATGGCTGAAAAGTTGTCAGTACACACACAGCATGGAAATATTAAGATAGTTTCTATCTTCCTCCCTTCCTGCCCTGTTTTTAACACAAGTCCTTCCTTCTTGGAAGTGAATAGTCAGAGATATTTCCACCTTTAAGGAAGCAGCCTAGGGCCACTATTCACTTTTGTTTTTATGTTTTAGTAAATGTACACCAAAAACAAATGCCATGTTTCATAGGACACTCACATTTTCTGTAATGGCATGGGAAGAAGATATGACATCCAAAGATGATTTGAAATAAAAGACAAGTCTGGGATTGTGAGATAACAGGGGGATATACAACTTGCTTAACAGAATGTTACTGAATAAAGTCAATAACAGCAACAATGCCAGGAGATTATCATCCCAGAAAGCGAGGATGGCAGTGGGAAAAATGTAAGATAAACTAAACATACTAGTTCCCTCCCTATGGCAAGATAGCAGCACTGATTCCTCTATGGTGGTGTCTTGGGTAGTTTTGTGTCAGCATGATATAAAGTAGAATTGTCTGAAGGGAGGAAATCTCTACTGAGAAAATGTCTCAATAAGATCCAGCTATAAGGCATTTTTTTAATTACTGGCGGGTGAGGAAGTGCTAAGCCTACTGAGGGTGGTGCCATCTCTGGGCCAGCAGTCCTGGTTTCTATAAAAAGGTAAGATAACCAAATTGCAATGAGCAAGACAATAACAGCTCTCCTTCATCAGCTCTTGCCTCCAGGTTCCTGCCCTGTTCAGACTTACTTTGATGAAGAACAGTGATATTAAAATGTAAGCCATAGAAACCCTTTCTTCCCCAAGTTACTTTGGTCATAGAATTTCATTGCAGTAATAGTAACTACAACTAAGACAGGTGCTATCACAATCCATCCAAGAAATATAAATTAATAAATAAATAAATAGGTAAATTGATAGATAAATAAATAGATAGATAGATAGATAAATAAATAAATAAATAAATAAATAAATAAATAAATAAATAAATGAATAACAGCAGGAGCTGGCCAGGAAAGACATAGGAAAGAGTCAAAGTCTCAGAAACAAGAGGGCACTAGAATAATTAGAGTTGGAGAATCTAAATGGAGAGTAAACAGAGTTCAAACAGTAGAGGAGACAGAGAAATGAGAAGCTGCAAAATGAAAATCTGAGTGACAATGGAATCTTGAATGGAAAAGTAACTAAGCAAGAATTTCTATCACAGAAATATGAAAATGAAATCAGGTAGGTGGAAAATTACAACATAGTGGGTTTAGATTCCATACCTACAGGAAAGGAATCAGAGCAGAACAAATGCTGAGATCTGAGACACAGTGGGACAACCTTTACAGAGTCAATTCCTGGAGTCCCAGCAGATTCTGTGTGGCTCCCCTGGAAGAGAACAGTCTTTTAAACAGAGACATGGGTGCTATCACACACTTTAACAATGGAGCCCAAGGAATTAAATTCTCCCCAGGAAGCCTGTGTTGGGGTAAGGAAAAGACTGAAGCCCTAGTGATAGCCAGAGGAGAAAGAGATTTTATATAGTTCTGACAAATTATCAGAGTAGTTTGTGCAGATTATGATAATTATGGAAAATTAATGAATTGATAAATAGTGGTAAGGACTGATCTAGATCAAGACTCCTTAATCTTATTTATCTTTTATCCTTTATTTAGACTTTAACCTTCTGTAGGTATCCTAGAGTTGGAAAATTTATGTCCCTAGATCCCTATATGGTTAGGACTCAACTGCACCTCAAATGTGGGAGTACTTCTGAAAATGTCCTAAATGGTTCATGAATCCAGCACAAAGAGGGCTCTCACCTAGCAAATAGAAGGATTAATATCAGGTAAACAGAAACCTTAACTCAGCTTTCCTCAGAAATCTGGTAAATTGGGTTTTGTTTGCTAGGAGTGCCATTATTTTCCTTATCCTCCTCTAATAGTCTGGTACCTCAGGCAAAGGGCATGTAGTTCCTGTTTAATCCAAACAGCCTCCAGCAGATCATCATCTTCTTGCTGACTTACAGTCTGCTCTGACCTGCACCCCACAGGAAGATGCTACATTACTCTAATAAAAGTGGCAAGGCTATTCTCTGAGGCAGCATGACAGTTTGGGTCCACCAAATATTTTCTTTAGGCCCATTTAGTGGTCTAGTTGAGTGCTTTCATGACCCTTGCTTATATTTATTTTTTTGTCTTCTCTAGGAGCCACATTATGGAAAAAACAAACAAACAACAAAACAAAACAAACAAAAACACCTCATTTCTTGGCTTTCCACTATTACTTATCTCTATCTATTTTTTAAAGCTTTCAAGATTTTATTTTAAATAAGTTTATTTTTCTTTCATATATTACATCCCAATCACAATTTCCCTCCCTCCTCTCCTCCCAGTCCCTTTCACAACTTCACTCTCCCCTAGATCCACACTACTCTTCCCTTTTCCTTTCAGAAAAGGGCAAGCCTTCACAGGATATCAACTGACACAGCATGACAAGTTACAATAAGAGTAGGCACATGTCATCATATCAATGCTGGAGAAGACATCCCAGAAAGAAAAAAAAAGGTCCCAAAAGCAGGCAAAAGAGTTTGAGACAGCCCTGACTCCCACAGTAAGGAATCCCACAAGAATATCAAGCTATACAACCACAACATAGGACCTAAATCAGACCCAAAAATGCTCCCTAGTTACTGCTTCTTTCTCTGTGAGAACCTGTGAGTTCTGCTTAATTGATTCTGTGAACCATGACCTTGTGGTGTTCTTGACCCTTCTGACTCTTACTCTCCTTCCTCTCCCTCTTCCATCGGGTACCCTAGCTACACCTAATGTTCAGGTGTAGGTCTCTATATATGGTCTCATCAGTTGCTGAATGAAGCCTCTCTGATGAAAATTATGATAGGCTCTGGTCTATGAGTATAGAAGAAAAATCATTAGGAATGATTTTATTGACTTTTTACACCAATCATTTTTGGGTCTATTCTAGGTCTTTGTGCAATCCAACCTCTGGTTCCTGGCCAACCAGGCAGTGTCAAGCATGGGTTACCTCTCCTCGCTGGGTGTGAGCCTCAAGTTGGACCAGTCATTGGTTTACCAGCACTCACAATTTCTGAGCCACCATTATCCAAACACATGTTTCAGACAGGACAAACTGTGAGTCAAATGTTTTGTGACCAGGTTGATAATCTAGTCCCACCACTGAGAGCATTGTCTGGTTACTGAAAATGGCCAGTTCAGGCTCCATATCCACATTACTCTGTGTCTTCACTAGGGTCACCATCATATATTTCAGCTAGTTTCCATTGCACAAAATTGCCTCCCAATTCTAGATGTCTATCCTAGTACTTTCTCCCTCCATCCCCTCCAACCCCTGATCCCTCCTTTTCATATCCCCAAGGGCCTCCAGTCCATTCAGAAAACTATTCTATTTCCCGCTACCAGAGAGATCCATGCACCGCCACCCCCTTAGTTCCTCCTTGTTACTTAGCCTATCTGTGTCTGTATCACAGCATTATTACTTTCAATTAACAGCTCATATCCATGTATAAAGTTAGATACAGTGAATCTGATAGAAGACAAATGGAGAATATCCTTAAATGCATTGGCACAGGAGACACTTTCATGAACAGACCAACAATAACTCAGGTACTAAGGTCAACAATTAATAAATGGGACATCAGGAAACTAAAAAGTTTCTGTAAGGCAGTGGACAGTGTCAATAGGATAAAATGGCAGAGTACAGAATGGGAAAAGATCATCACCAACTCCACTTCTGAGAAAGGGCTAATATCCAAATTTTATAAAGAACTCAAGAAATTAGACATCAACAAACCAAGTAATTCATTTAAAAAATGGGATACAAATTAAAAAAGAGGTTTCTCAATGCAGGAAACTCAAATGCTTGAGACAAACATAAAGAAATGGTTAACATCCTTAGTCATCAGAGAAATGTAGATCACAATTACTGTGAGATTTCACCTTACCTCTGCCAAAATGGCTAAGATCAAAACCATTAAGTGACAGCTTACAGTCTTGATCTACCTAATCTGAAATCAGGGAACTAAACTGGAGTCACCTGCAAAAGCACTACCTGCTGTAACCTACTGGGCTATCTACCCTGTCCATTATTTCATATTCCTTTAAGTAAAATGCATTGAGGACAGTTCATTGGGATTAACTTGTTAGGGATGTCATGTCTGAGGGAATTATTCTAAAACCTTTAGTAACAATAGGGCAAACCCATACTCAAAGATTAAGTAAATAATTTTAGCAGAACAGTTTGCACACAGATTCATGCATCCCCATGCTATTGCTAGAAGTTGAGAAAGTGGAAGAGCAGCAACTAGAAGGAAAACTGTGTGGTGGTGTTGTGTTCTCCAAAATACTGTGTACTCTAATAAATTTATCTGGGGTCAGAGAACAGACAGCCACTAGATACAAAGGCTAGAAAATGGTGGCACTCACACCTTTAATCCTAGCATTCCAGAGATAGAAATCCCTCTGGATCTCTGTGAGTTCAAGGCCACATTGGAAATAGCCAAGCATGGTGACACACACCTTTAATCCCAGAAAGCCAGCCTTTAATCCCAGGGAGTGGTGGTAGAAAGAAGAAAGATATATAAGGCATGAGGACCAGAAACTAGAGGCATTTGGCTGGTTAAGCATTTGGCCTGGTTAAGCTTCAGGCTTTTGAGCAGTAATTCAGCTGAGACCCATTCCGGATGAGGAATCAGAGGCCTCCAGTCTGAGGAGACAAAACCAGCTGAGGACCAGGCGAGATGAGATAGCTGTGGCTTGTTCTGTCTCTCTGATCTTCCAGCATTGACCCCAATAACTGGCCTCAGGTTTGATTTTATTAATAAGAACTTTGAAGATTCCTGCTACAAAACGGAGTAAAGAAATAAAGTCAAAGCTGCAGGGGGTCTTTATTTTCAAGAGCCACTGAAGACGAAATAGAAATGGACAGTAAGCAGCAATCTCAAACAAAACACTTGGGGAAGAGACTTATGTTACATTTGTTTTCTAACAGTTTAAATAATTTTAACCATTTTGTTTGAGTCCTAAACACAAACCCCACAATTTACAGTAGAAATCTAGTTATTAAGCAGATAAATTGTAAAATATATTTTCTCATTTAAAATTGTATATGCTAATTCTCTTGATTTCAATTATTTTTTTTTTACTTTTGGACTAAATTATTCAATATTTAATGCTAATACACAATATTCTTTGTATCATCTATTATTGTTATTGCTATCTGGGAACTGTCCTTCTAAACCATTTGAAGTTGACAAAATTGTCAAGTACTACTCAGTTTAAAATTACTCAAGAAACTAGACATCAACAAACCAAATAATCCATTTTAAAAATAGGGTACAGATTTAAAGAAATTTAAACAGATTAAAACCATAATGGGTTTTAGCATGGATGAATTAGCATTTTCTCCCCATTTGGTGAAAGTACACAAGCTTACTGACTGTGGCTGAGTAGCTTTGATCTACCATCATAATCCCTAGTGATAATCTACAAATAAGACCTGGGGTACTGGGGATCAGAGATAATTACCCTGAGGTATTAAAAGTCTGAGTCAATTTTTGTTGATTTAGATGGAGTTCTCTTGTTACTTGAACTCCTTTATTTTGCATATAGAACAGAGGGTTATGTTGGGAAAAGATTCTTATTCAAAACTAAGAATCTAACAGAATTTTCTTTTTCTTATAGAGAAAAATTCTGAATCAGAGAGTATTCCTTAGACTCAGTGCATAAAAAATAAAAAAAAAAATTGCTATTTTCATTCTCTCCTGTATCTCTAAGAGAGCCTTTCTCTTAAGAAGTATTACTTACTAGTTGGCTAGAGGAGCCATGTAATAATTCTGGAAGTCTGTTCTAGATTGCTTTTTATGGTTGTGCTAAACACCATGGGCAAAAGCAACTTAGGAGGGAAAGGGTTTGGGTCTGTATATAGTTCCACTTCACAGTCCATCATGAGGGGGAAGTCAGGGCAAGTACTGAAGCAGGGCAGGTACTGGGAGGCAGGAACAGAAGCAGAGGCCATGGAGGAGTGTTGTTTACTTAAATACACCCTGTGGTTTGCTCACCCTTCTTTCTCATACTACCCACTACCACCTGTCCAGTATTAGCACTGTCTACATTGAGCTGGGCTTTCCTATATATCATTGAACAAGACAATACCATACAGGCTTGCATAGAGGTGAATATGATAGAAGCGTTTTCTCAATTGAAGTTCTCTCAATCCAGATGTCACTATCTTGTATTAACTTGACAAAACAAGACAAATCCTAAATAAAACAAACAAATAAGAAAACATCCTGTCAGATGTCAGATATCAGAAAAAAATTCATCAGATTTAATAACATATTACCCTGAGTTCCAAATTCTATTTCTGAAGTATAACAATGCCCTTTTCTCTTAACTTTGTGCACAATAGCTAGTAGCTCTCTAGCTGTGAGAAAGAGATATATCTATTATTAACTGGATAAGTATTGTTTGGTGTCTCTCTGTGTGTAAGCAGCCATCCATGTGTGTATCTACAGGTGCTAACAGAAAGGAATATTGGATTCCCTGGAGATGGATTATAGAAAATGGTGAACAACTTCACATAGGTGATAGTTATAAAACTCATGTTTTGGAAGAATAGCAAGTGCTCCTAACTGCTGAGCCATCTACCAATCCCCCTGAGAAAGTTTATGTCAAAACATCATACTAAAGCCATTTCACCCTATGAGCTGTTGAGAAATCTCAACAAATAAAAGTGCCTGCCACCAAGCCAACAACTTGAGATTTTCTTAGACTAACATGGTAGGAGGGGACTGACTCCCATGCATTGTCCTCTGCAATCCATGGAAATGAGCATGTCTCTATACACATACATATAAACATAATAAATAAATAAAACTAAAAAGGTCATTTAATTAAGATATAATTACTACATGACACTTAATACATATTTAATTCATATAAAATTGAGTTGGAATACAACTGGGAAATATCATTTTCCATAAACACCAGAGGCCCATCAATCACTTCCAATGTTTCCTCAAACCATATATTATTCCAGGTAAATTATTTCCCACCTCCTTTACATTTTCAAAATGAACACTTCAGGATACCCCTTCCCAGTATTTTTTCTCCTTTTCCCTGGAGAAAAATTCAATGGAACAGAGGAAAGACTCTTAAGTTCTACATTTAAATTCTTAAATGGAGAGCTTAATTTTTCTGTAAAATCAATGAAATAGGAGGAAAGGCATAATTATCAACTCATTGAGTAATTGAAAACATACATCGTCATTTCCTTCTTTCCAATATTTCTGTAATACAGCATTTATTGAGGTTCTGGCATTGCCCAGATTGACAGTTTTAGCATGTTCTTTTCACATGAAGCACCAGATTTTGTTTAGATATTATCACCCCTGACATAGAAAATACTTTATGTGATTTTTTTTCAATAATGAGAAACCTGCAAAACTCTTGCCCTTATCTATACTGCAACAATAACCAAGGCCTTTGCATATAACTCCCTAGGGAGGACCCACCCTTGCTAGTCTCAAATAAAATCTCAATTGTCTTCTTGTGGTGACTGATCAGTCTCCTCAGACTGCCTCCTCAAAATGAAGTTGCCTGTTCTGCTCTTGGTGTTGCTGTTGTTCGGGATTCCTGGTGAGGATAGAGGGGAATGAGAAAGGAGGATGGGTAGGGAGGGTGAACCATGGGTCCCACTGCTGATCACAAGTGTCCTGTCCCTGTATGAAAAGACAGGTCTTTGCTCCAGGATGGGGCCTGTAATATTCATATCTGGGAGATGGAGCTTCCAGATTAGAGAGAATCCATGTTATAATGAAGATTATGATATAGATGGACAGAGATGGAATAAATCATGCCTAGAAGAGCTTTGGGCTTTCATTTCACTTGTTTTGTTTAAGAGGGATTTATAGTGTATAAAGTATTTCATGTTAAAATAAACATCTGTTGAGGTAAATATCAAAAACTGTAATCACAATAATTGTTCATAAAGTTTTTTTTAATAAATTTCCACTTCTCTCTCATCATTTCAGCTTCCAGGAGTGATGTTGTGATGACCCAAACTCCAATCTCCTTGTCTGTCAGCCTTGGAGATCAAGTTTCCATCTCTTGCAGGTCTAGTCAGAGCCTTGTAGATAGTTATGGATACACCTATTTATATTGGTGCCTGCAGAAGCCAGGCCAGCCTCCAAAGCCCCTGATCTATGGGGTTTCCAACCGATATTCTGGTGTGCCAGACAGGTTCAGTGGCAGTGGGTCAGGTACAGACTTCACACTCAAGATCAGCAGAGTAGAGCCTGAGGATTTGGGAGTATATTACTGCTTCCAAGGTTCACATGTTCCTCTCACAGTGATTCAGACCCTAACAAAAACATCTTTGCTTGTGGTGGTCCAACTGCCAAATGTGTTCTTCATTTGTGTGAAACTTAGGAACTCCAGATTACTGGTTGCAGCTGAGGACTTTTGAGCATGAGTGCCTTGACTACAACTCCAAACTAATGTATTTCTGACTTCGTCAACTGCAATAACAATGATATTGCATCTGCATCAAGAGTGGTGAACAGGTGCTCTCTCAGCAAACAGAAGTGACGGGGTGAAGCTTAGTGAAAACTGGATTTGATAATTCTATGTTTCATGTGTTTTTTTTTTTACAGTCGAAGTAATTTTTTAAGCAATTTTATACAACTTAATAAATTCACAGTAGAAAAATTTAATGCATCTAACAGACTGAGGCATATCTTTGAAAGAACTCAGGATTTGTAAATCAAAGAGAAAGTCTCTATTTTAACTTAATGTGAACTGTCAGCCTAATATCCAGCAGCTTGCCATTTTCTTTTTTATTTGTTATGAATCATATTACAGATTCATTAAATCAGTTTTCTTTTCTTTTTTTTTTTGCTGTTCTCTTTAGAATTTTTTTTTATTTTACAATACAATTCAGTTCTACATATCAGCCATGGATTCCCTTGTTCTCCCCCCTCTGGACCCCTCCCCTTCCCCCAGCCACCCCCCATTCCCACCTCCTCCAGGGTCAAAGCCTCCCCAGAGGACTGAGAGGTAGACTCAGTCCAGGCAGGTCCTGTCCTCCTCCCATGCTGAGCCAAGCGACCTGCATAAGCCCCAGGTTTCAAACAGCCAACTCATGCAATGAGCAATGAGCACAGGACCCGGTCGCACTGCCTGGATGCCTCCCAAGGAGATCAAGCCAATCAACTTTCTCACCCATTCAGAGGGCCTGATCCAGTTGGGGCACCCCCAGCCATTGATTCATAGTTCATGTGTTTCTATTCGTTTGGCTGTTTGTCCCTGTGCTTTATCCAACCTTGGTCTCAACAATTCTCGCTCATATAAACCCTCCTCTTTCTTGCTAATTGGACTCCGGAGCTCCATCTGGGGCCTAGCTGTGGATCTCTGCATCCAGTTCCCTCAGTCATTGGATGGGGTTTCTAGCACGACAATTAGGGTGTTTGGCCATCCCATCACCAGAGTAGGTCAGTTCGGCTGTCTCTCGACCACTGCCAGCAATCTAATGTGGGGGTATCTTTGTGGATTTCTGTGGGCCTCTTTAGTCGCTGAAAAAAGAAATGGAAGAAGATATCAGAAAATGGAAAGATCTCCCATGCTCATGGAGAGGCAGGACTAACATAGTAAAAATGGCAATTTTACCAAAAGCAATCTACAGATTCAATGCAATCCCCATCAAAATACCAACACAATTCTTCACAGACCTGGAAAGAATAATACTCAACTTCATATGGAAAAAAAAAAAAAAACAGAATAGCCAAAGAATTCTGTACAATAAAACAACCTCTGGAGGCATCATGATCCCTGACTTCAAGCTCTACTATAGAGCTACAGTAATAAAAACAGCTTGGTACTGGCATAAAACTGACATGTGGACCAATGGAATCGAATTGAAGACCCTGACATTAATCCGCACACCTATGAACATATAATTTTTGACAAAGAAGCCAAAAATGTACAATGGAAAAAAGAAAGCATCTTCAACAAATGGTCCTGGCATAACTTGCTATCAACGTGTAGAAGGCTGCAAATAGATCCATATCTGTCACTGTGCACAAAACTTAAGTCCAAGTGGTTCAAGGACCTCAACATAAATCCAGCTACTCTGAACCTGCTAGAAGAGAAAGTAGGAAGTAGTCTTGAATGCATTGGCATAGGAGATCACTTCCCAAATATAACACCATTAGCACAGACACTGAGAAAAACAATCAATCAATGGGACCTCTTGAAACTGAGAAGCTTTTTAGAGCAAAGGATAATATCATCAAGTGTTTTATTTGAGGTATGAGTGGCTGTGGAAGACAGAATAATTCAGACTTGCATGGAAGCTGTATATATAGCATCTACTGAAGTTTGCAAAACCCAGAATCTATCTCTAGAAGTGGTAGAGGAGGCAGGAATATGGCAAACTACCTTTTCTCACATTTTCTGGTCAAACAACAGAAGCCATCACCAAGCTTTTCAGAGGAGGGAAGATGTGTATTCATCCTGAGGTCAGCACTGAAGAATGAAGAGACTGGATGACCCATGGGAAAAAAAACTAAAAAATAAAGACTAGATGAGGGCCTGTCACTATTCACCCCCTGTACCCAATATTAATATTTTTATTTCATTTAATAAATTATTTCATTTAAAATGTGAATATAAACTCTTTAGTTCCCCCCCAAAAAAGACACAGGGTAGTAAGTGAGTCACAGGTTATATTGAATCTCACACCAGGACTTTCTAATTATGTCCATGATATAATCACTATGATAAGGTCAAGGTATCCATGCCCTTGACCATAACATGATGTTGAAGGCCTATTTCTACAGTATTATTGTGAAAAATGAAGTAGCATTCAGGAGAAAATTAATTCATCAAACTTCTTTGTTTTCTTTTCATGAATATATGTGTTTTATATTTTCAAATTATTACAAAATTATAAATATTTTAATATAGTATCAAGAAAAATTAAAATTATGTCCATTATATAGAATTTTAACTCCTATAAGGCACTTTCACTCAAATGCTTACCACCCATTTAATTGTATGTTTATGTGTCTTGTGTGTGTTTGTGTGTGTGTGTGTTTGTGTGTGTGTATGAGATAGAGAGAGACAGAGAAACAGAGACAGAGACAGACAGACAGTCACTGGCATCAGAGTCAGCATCTTGTGCATGGTAGGCAAGCACTCTACCATTTAGCTAAGTACCTTGCCCTTTGCAGTCTTAAATTGATAAATGAAATAGTTTAAATTATTGATGGCAATAAATGTACTGTCTATGACCTTAACCCTCAAAACTTCACATATCAAATGAAGTATGTGGGTACAGATGGTACAGATTTTAAAATGCTTCCCTCAGGTTTCCCTGAAAGTCATGGATGCCTTATCTTGAATTTTTTTTCTTTGTTTGCTAATGTTTGAGAATATAATTTAATTGCCATGTATCCCTCCAAAATTTGTCATATAACACTCCCTGCTCTCCTTCAAGTTCATTTTTTCATCAATTGCTTTTCTATGTATATCTATATATTTTAATATATATATACATATATGTATATATTTGAATATATGTAAAGAATCAAATATGTATATATATACACATACATAATTAAATATATTCAAGTATGTATACTTATACTTAATTAAATATATATTTATATTCAAATATGTTTCTATACATATATATTCATATATATGTATATACAATATATATCCCTAAATATAACCTGTAGAATCAATATAATGTCATGCATGTTTTCACAGCTGACCTTGCATCAGTGGACAACTAATTGTTAGGTACTTCCCTAGGGAAGGACCACCACTCATCCTCCTTGAGATACAGAGTTGCTTGTAGTTCTTTGTGTAAAGTTGAGGCTCTTGGGGTTTCCCCAATGTATTTTGACATGTTCTTCTGGTCACATTTGGAGAGTCGTGTTGTTGAAAAATTATGGGTGTAACTTCTGGTGTAACTAGGAGACACAGTCTCATAAAAATTTCCTGATCCGCTGGCTCTTACAATATTTCTTGCTCTCCTTCTCAACTTTCTCCAAGTCTTAGGTGTCGACATGTTTTGTAGATATATCCATTGGTACTGGGCTCCACAGTTCCACATTTTGATTGGTTATGGTTTTCTTTATTGGTCTCTGTCGCAACAAGAAGTTTCCATTGAGAGGGGTTATGATGACACTTATCTATGGGTATAAGAACAACTATTTTTTATATTTTATTAATAATTAGTCTGGTTTAGTCTAACAATGTTTGTAGAATTTTCTCTAATAACCGTAATTTCACTAAGATTGATTCTTTAGCTAGCTTTCCACTTATTGAGCAGGTCTTATGTCCAATTAGAGAGCAATTGGTTACTGCCAAGGAATGTTGTCACTACTACACTCATAGGTTTATTGTGCTATGCTGGTGCTTGATGTTGGTCATAGGCATCATATCTGGTTGAGACTGTTAGTGTCTCTGTCCTTTTGAAGCTTGTATGTCACATTTTGATATCAGGAAACCTGATCTTAAGAAAAGCATCTTTCCTGTCAGTTCCAGCTTAGGGGTGTCTCAACCCTGTTTCTGAAGTCCCAACTCCAGGAAAAAATAAAGGGCAGTAGCTATAGGTTATATGTTCTGGGAGTCTCTTAGGCCTGACAAAAAGCTAAAAAGAGGCTTCTCATGTCTGGCATTGTGGTTTTGGTTAAGTGATCTTTGTTAGATGGAGCACTATTAGTCTGGATGAAAAAAATTAAAACTATATATATATATATATATATATATATATATATATTACTTGAATTATAGGATTTTTAAACATAAGTGGTTAATAATATGATACTTATCAATTTCTCAGATAGTGACTTTTTATTTCATTCAGGTTCCTCCTTCTGCATTTACCTCACCCATTCCCTAAGGAGCCTCCCTTTACTTATTTCCCCTATCAGATCATTTGTGTCCTGTAATTCTCCTTCACACTCTATCCAACATCTTTGGTATTTTTACCTCATTACCACTATCTTAGGACCTTTCCTTCCAATTATCCTGATCAACTTGTTTGTACCCCTTTTTCCTCTCTCTATTGCTTTCCAACATCCCTGTCCTGACAATGGTCCTATTTTAATTCCTTAGTTTGTGTAATTAATTCAAGCTATATGTTCACATCTAAAGACATGAAGCTAGGAGCATCCAGTAAGAGAGAAAAAAGGATGTTTGCCTTTTCTGAGTCTGGATTACCTCCCTTGATATGAACTTTTCTGGTTCCATTAATTTACCTACCAACTTCATGATTTTATTTTTGTTTAAGGCTGAATAGTAGTAGGCTATAGATGTGGTTGCTTGAATGTAATTGTCCCACATAACCTCAGAGGGTGTAGCGTTAGTAGGAGGTGTGCCTCTTTTGGAGTGGGTATGTTGTTGTTAGAGGAAGTGTGTCACTGTGGGGTGGCCTTTGAGGTTTTGTATGCTCAGGGTAAAGCCCAGTGTCTCAGTCAACTTCCTGTTTCCTGCAAGATTTAGGACTCTCAGCTACTCCTCCAGCACCACTTTTGCCTGCATGCTATCATGCCCCAGCTACGATGATAATGGACTGAACCTCTGAACTACAAGCAAGCCCCCTCAATTAAATGCCTTCCTTATAAGTTACCATGGTCATGATTTCTCTTCACAGCAGTAGAAACCCTAAGACAATTGTGTATTTGTATTACATTTTCATTACCCATCTGTTGGCTGTTTGACATTAAGTCTGTTGTAATTTCTTAACTATTGTGACTAGCACAGCAATAAACATATTTTAGCAATTATCTTTGAAGTATGATGCTGAGTTTTTAGACATATGACCAAGATGGTATAGTTGAATCACATGATAGGTGTAAGTTTACTTTTTCAGAACTCTTCACACTGATGTCCTTGGTTCTGCAACAGTTTGAAATCCATCCACCAGTGAATTAGGGTTCCTTTTTCTTCAGACTCCCTCCAGAATTTGATGCTAGTTGTTTCATTGAATTTGGCCATTCTGACATGGTTAAGATGAAATCTCAATTTTTCTTTGTTTGAATCATGGGCCCATTTTTTTTGAATGGACCATTTGGTTTTATTTTTACCCTTTGTTCTTTGAGTTTTCTCTATAGTAGAGACATTAAAGCTTTGTTAGATTTATTTCTGGGAAAGACTTTTTTTCCATTCTGTGGGCATCCTCTTTACCAAGTTGATTGCTTCTTTAGTTGTTCAGAAGCTTTTATGTTTCATAAAGTTCTACCTGTTGATGGTCGCCTAATTTTTGGACAACTGTTGTCTTATTTAGGAAGTACTTTCCTATACCTACATTAAGTAAGATATTACCATTTTTTCTTCTGTGGTTTAGGTTTCATATTTACGTGTTTGGATACATTTGTAGTTAGTTTTTTAGTGAGGTGATAGATATGGGTCTATTTTCATCATTCTGCATGTATATATCCAGTTTTCATAAACTCATTGAGAGAAGGTAATTTCTTCATTTTCAGTGAATGTTTTTGGCATCTTTGTGAAACATTAATTGATTAAAGTTATGTGTGTTCATGTTTATGTTTTCTGTTTTGTTCCATTGGTCTACATGTCTCTTTTTCTGTCAATATCATGATGGTTTTATTACTATGGGTTTATAATATATTGAAAGATCTGAAATTGTAATCCCTCCATCATTGTTCTTTTTACTCAGGATTGTTTGCTTATCTAAGGTATTTTGTAGTTTCATATGACTTTTAAGATAACTCTTTCTCTTTCTACAAATAATGTGATAGAAAATTTAACTGGTATTGCATGAATCTGTGAGTATCTTTCAGTAGAATGGTCATTTATCCAATGTTACTGCTACCAAATCTAGTCCCTTCCACTAGCTCTTTCTTCAGAGATTTAACATTTCATTTTGAGGTCTTTAACTTTTTTGTTTAAGGCTATTCCTAGATATGTTATTTTGTTTGAGACTATTGTGAATGGAAGAATGTCCATGGTTGCTTTCTTTGTATGTTTGTTGGTGGTGTATATAAAAGCTATTGATTTGTGGAAGTCCATTCTGTAGTCTGCCACATTGCTGAATATTTAATATTTTCTGTAAGTTTTCTGGTAGAATTTTGGGGATCTCTAAATGAAAAATATCAACTGAAATAGGATAGTTTGACTTCTTCATTCCCTGTTTGTATCCTCTTAATTTCCTTTCCCTGCCTAATTTTTCCAGCTAGTACTTCAGCACAATGTTGAAAAAAAGAGTAGGAATAGTAGATAGCCCTCACTTTTCCTAACTTCTATGCAATTGTTTCAAGCTTTTCTCCAATTATGATGATTGGATTTTACACACACACACACACACACACACACACACACACACACACACATATATATATATATTACATTTTATGTCTATTCCGCTATCATTATATTATATAGGAATTTTACCATGTAGGCACATTGGGTTTTGTCAAAGTCATTTTCTGCATGTATTGAAAAGATCATGTGATTTTTGTATTCAAGTTCATTTATGATGTTTATTACATTTTTTCAATTGTGCATGTTGAACCATTTCTGTTTCAGAGACCAGGCTGATTTGGTCATGGTGCCTTGTCTTTTTGATGTGTGTCTATGTTCTATTTGCAAGTGTTTATTGAGTCTTTGAGACTAAATTTATCAGAGATATTGGCCTAGAGTTTTCTGCTGTTGTTGAGTCTTTACCTGGTTCAGGTATTAGGGTGATACTGCCTTCATCGAAGTAGTTTAAGACTGCACATTTTGTTTTTGATTTTCTTGTTTGTTTGTTTGTTTTTAGTTGACTTAGCAGGACTGGATGCTGGCTGTTGATCTTTAAAGGTCTACATAGAATTTGTCTATGAGTCCATATAGTCCCTGGGGTTTCTTTTTTTTCTTAAGCTGGAAGAATTTTAATTACTATTTCAAGCGCTTTATTTGTTCTGCATCTGTTCAGGTTGTTGATTTCTTGGTTTAATTGTTTGGATGTTTTGGCAGAATCAAGAGAAGCATCTATTTATTTTATATTTAGCTGTATGGAGCACAGATTTAAAAAATATTCGCTTATAATATTCTGAATTTCTTTGGTGTGTATTGTAATGTTTCCATTTCCTAATGATTCAGTTAACCTGGGTATTCTCTTTCTATCTTTTGTTTTCCAGTTTTGTTTATCTTCTTGTCTTAATTTTTCTTTTATTGTTTTCTTTGTTTCAGATTTGTAGATTTTCCTTTGATTTTCAGGATTTCTTGCCATGGAATGGTTTGGATTTGGTCTGTTCTTATTTCCAACATTTTAGTTGCATCATTACACTATTTATTAATGCTAATTTTGATTTTTTTTAATGTAAGCACTTACAGCTGTAAATTTTCTGCACAAGACTACCTTCAATATGTCCTGGGATATTTTTTTATTTAATTAACGTTTTTATCATTTATTTTTACATAGCAACTGCAGTTTCCCCTCTGTCCTTTCATCCCATTCCCTCCCTCCTGCCTCCCATTTATATCCTTTCTCATCCACTAATCCTCAGTCTCCATTCAGAAAGGGGCAGGCCTCTCATGCTTGCACATGAGGCTTGAACAAAGCATGGCACATCAAATTGAGGAAGGACCAAACTCCTCCCTCTGTATCAAGGCTGGACAAGGTAATCCAGCATGGGGAACAACTATCACACGCATGCAGAGAGAGCCTATGTTGGTCCCATGCAGGCTCTTTAACTGTTAGTCCAGAGTCCATGATTTCCCACAAGCTCAGGTGAGCAGACTCTGTTGGTTTCCTAGTCATGACTTTAATACCCCGCTGCTTAGTTGTGGATCCCTGCATCTGCTTCCTTCAGTTACTGAATAAAGGTCTCCGATGACAATTAGGAAAGTGACCAATCTTATTACATAGATGGGCAGTTCAGGTACCCTCTCCACTATTGATAGGGATTACCTAGGGTCATCCTTTTGGATTCCCAGGAGTTTCCCTGGCACACGGTTTCTCTCTAACCCTGAAATGCACCCACATCAAGATGTCTCTTTTATTATTCTCTCCCTCCATCCTGCCCTGAACCTGTCTCCTGTACCCAACCTGCATAATCTATTCTCATCCCCCCAGTACTACCTACAGTTTACTCAGGAGATCTCATCTATTGCCCTTTCCAAAGAAAATCCATGCATCCTTCTTTGGGTCATCTTTGTTTTTTAGCCTCTCTGGGGCTGTGGGTTTTATTCTGTAATCCTATACTTTACTTCTAATATCCACATATGAGTGAGTATATACAATGTTTGTCTTTCTGGTTCTGGATTACCTCACTCCAAATGATTTTTTTCTAGTTCCATCATTTGCCTGCAAATTTCATTAGGTCAATGTTCTTTACAGCTGAGTAATACTCCATTGTGTAAATGTACCTCATTTTCCTTATTCATGTTTTGGTCGAGGGGCATCTAAGTTTTTTCTAGTTTCTGGCTACTATAAATAATGCTGCTATCAACATAGTTGAACAACTTGCCTTGTGGTATGTTTGATCCTCCTTTGGGCATATGCCCAAGATAAATATAACTGGGTGTTGAGATAGACTGATTCCCAATTATCTGAGAAACTGCCCTATTGATTTCCAGAGTGGTTGTACAAGCTTGCACTCTCACCAGAAATTGAGGAGTGTTCCCCTTACTCCACATCCTTTCCAACATAAGCTGTCATCATTGATTTGATCTTACCATTCTGACAGGTGTAAGGAACAGGAAGACATTTATGTATTCAGGAAGGGGAAGGTTTTAAAGATTGCTGTGTATAAATTTCATTCCTTCTTTTATGTTCACTGTGTGACTTAATGAGCATATGTAATATGTTGGTAATTATATCTGCTGTCATCACCCTCATCATCACTAACTCTGCTGAAAGTATATTTCTGAGATAATTTTACTACTGTTTCCTCAGTTTGGGATTCTATTAAAAGACTTGGAAGTCAAAAGCAGAAAGTTCAATATCTGTAAGCATCTGCATATAGATGAATGAACTGGTAGCATGGCAAGGTGTAGATGTAACTGTCTTGTTAAGTAAGAAACACAGAGCCAATGCAAAGATGAAAGCCCAACAGGTCAGAGCTAAGAGCTAAAAACCTTACCCTTCACTGCTGCTGCTGCTCTCTTCAGCCAAGAGACCTACATCCTGTGTATCTGTCATTATATAGACTTTCTGTTCTACCTTTTCATTGGTTGTAAACCCAACCACATGACCTCTTCATCACTGCCCATCTATACAGATCTCCAGGTCTTCTATGGTTGGTATTGAGATTAAAGGTGTGTGTCTCTATGCTGGCTGTATCCTTGAACACACAGAGATCTGACTAGCTCTGCTTCCCAAGTGCCGGGATTAAAGGCATGCACCACCACTGCCCAGCTTCTGCTAAGGCTTGCTATTAGCTCTGACTCCCAAGCAACTTTATTTATTAACATACAAATAAAATAATTTTTCAGTACAAATAAAATATCACCATAGCAAGGACTAAAAAATTCACAAGGAACATGTTATAGGGAGTCAAGTATATCAGAATAGCAACACTATATTTGCTGGATATGCCACATGGCATCAGGCTTTGGAGGCTCTCTACCTTAGGCCTCTGTCTAAATGAGCATAAGAGAAACCCCATCTCTAGTGTCTACTTCCTTGAAGTAACAGAATTCCTATATTAGTCAATTTTGCATTACCATAAGCAAAGTAAACTTTTATAAAAAGTCTTTTAAAAAAAGACTTATTTGAAACATGTTATTAGAGATTTAAAATCCATCACATTCTGGAAGATTCTTTGTAGCCCCTCAGTTAACATCACCAAGGGCCTGAAAGCTTAGATCAAGAACAGAAATGGCCATCATAAGTAATACGTACCAAGGACTTTCCTCAAGTGAATACTTCCTTAGTAAATCTATGCCAAAGTTTAGAATCTCCTTGCTTACTTTTATTTTTCTTGCTGTAATAAACTCCATGACCAAAACCAACTTGAATAGGAATTAGTTATTTCAGCTTACAGCTTACAGTCTATCAGGGCAGGAATTTAGGGCAGGTACTTGGTGGCAGAAGTCATGAAAAAAAATGTTTTTTTTTGGTTTGCTTCCTAAGGATTTCTAAATTTGCTTTCTTATTTAACCCAGGACCATCTTTACCAGGATGGTATCACCCACAGTGGTCAGAGCCATCCCACTTTAACCATCAATCAAGAAAATCCCTCACAGACTCACATACAGGCCAGCTGATATAGGCAATCCCACAGTTAAAATTCCTTCTCCCTAATTGCTCTACCAGCAACAAAACAGAACAACAAAAACAGCCTGCATACTTCCAAAATAGGACTTAACCTGGAATTAAGTTTTAAACTCTAAGCCTCATGAGACATTTGAGCTTTAAACCACTGCATTTTACAAAGCTTTCAAAGGTTCTTAGAACAAGTGATTGTCCAGTGCTCATGTCACCCAAACTAAGGTGTGAGAAACCTACCGAAATTTAGGAGCCTGTCAATGAGGAGATAGGCTACAGAATACTTTCTTAGAGGAGTAATATAAACAAGGCAAGTATGAAAACACACCAGTTACGGTGATCTGCATCATATTTCTGATCCACATGATTTTACTTTGTGTATATCTACTATAAGACATAATATCTGTGAATATGGACAGAAATTATTCTAAGGAACTCATACACTTTCCATACTTTTGCATCGATGTTTAATAAGCCTTCTCATTAATCTTTCCTGATGTTTTCATAGCAAGAAGTGGGGTGAATGTGTGCTGATGACTGTGTATCTGACTGCATTTGTACAATTATTCATTTTTCTATGAGTACACATAGTGAGGAACCCTCCAGGTTTTGGCAATTCATAAGTTTTTTCCAAGCACATGAGGATTAACACTGATCCTCACCCTTGGGGTTATTCCTCTCATCTCTGACTTGTTCTATTACACGTCTCTCCACCAGGGGGCAATAAAACATACTTATCTTGTCAAGGTCACCAGCCTTAGTGCTGAACACCATTGTAAAACTAGGAATAAAAGAAAGATTCGCAGGCTGTTGATCTTCTTAAGCATCTTCCAGTGTCTTCAGGTCTTTGATCACATCTGTTAGCTTGGTCTGAGTACATTTCTTTGACACAGACTCTGAAAGCTGTTGAATCTGAAAATTCAATGTCTTTAGATGGGGAGAAATCTACCAGATGCTCACTCCTGTTTATAATAACAGTCATGGCTGAGGAAGATTAAAAGCCTAAGGTCCTATTAAAATCAGCATGAGGCAGAATTTTGGATTCATGATAGATGCTACAAAACCAATATTGATATTTCCTTCTGTTTCAAAATGAAGGTTTAGCCATATATGTCATTTGTGGAAATATCTGTAGATCAAAAATTGTCACAATGCACTGGTTTTCCCAGGGCTTTATTGCTCAGAGCTATTTGATTAGACTGTAATGAATAAGCAAAGCCATTGTTGAACAACTGTCAGATAAAGGAGGTGGAAGATCTGGGGCCTCAGATTTTCTGATGTACATTACAGTCATCCTTAGCTGAGCTTTATCACAGAAAAGATAAATACCACACACTACAGAGTAGAACCTGTCATCCATGTCTAACAAAATGGGTTTTCTGATGCATTCTGGCAACTTGCTGCCACTTTGTATCATGGGTGTGAAACAGCAGAGGCTCCAAGCTCAACTATTACATCCTTTCCCTCACAATGTATTAATTTAAAAGAAGCACCTTTCCTTCCTCCCTTCTTTATTTCTTTCCTCCTTCCCCTCCTCCTTCTCCTCTTCTATTTCATTTTTGTCACCTTTTTATCTTTGCACAGTGTGTGTGTATGTGTGTGTGTGTGTGTGTTTTAAAAATATGCTAGAATCTTGCTTCCTTCTCTCCTTCCTTATTTCTTCTTCCTTTCTATCCTTTCTTACCTCCTCCTTGTCCTCTCCTTCTTCTCTGGTATCTTTATCTTCTTTGCATAATATGTAATTTGAAGACATTCTGAAATCTCTTTTTTACTAACTTCTATCTCCTTTCATCTTTCCTTCCATACTGTTGAATGAAAAAATTGTTCTCACCCAGTGTCCAGTTTTCCTGACACTTTCTGAAGGAGAAATGGTCACTATTATTTGCGGGGCCATCTCAGGTGGCATTCTTGCTAACTTCCACTGGTACCAGCAGAAGCAGAGAGCAAAGCTTAATCTCCTGATTTTTGTCATTTCTGATCTGACTTCTAGAGTCACAACTCACTTTAGTGGCCGTGAGTCTGTGACACCTTTCTCTCTCACAATCACCTGCATGAGGGCAGAAGATGCTGCCACTTAATACTGCCAACAGAGGAGCAGGGTCCCATTCCCAAGGTCTTCAAACTAGAGAAAAAACCGTCTCAGGAATCAGCTGCCTTTCTCTCAGAAGATGCAATATGGTCAAGAATTTGATGGATATGGGACAGAATATCTCAATATTTTTGCAATGGAATCATGGAAGAGTTTTACTCAGAAATTTAAGCAGTCCTTCTGTCCAAAGAATAGAAAAATAAGACAACCAGAGGTCCCATCTTTGTAATAATACCCTGTGCAGAGGCATGTTTGAGAGCTATGATTAAGATTTCCTCAATTTGGCACTGGTCCTAAGGAGGACATCATTGAGGTTTTGGAAATATATGCAAGGCTTTAGGATTCATATTTTCATAACTCATTCCAATTTCAGGAGGAGTCACAGGTCTGCCTCAGAACAGTCCTTCATGGAGTCTCTCTGTTTCCAGGGAAAAGACCTAAGCAATGAAAGAAGAGTTCCTTATCAACTCTTCTTGGGGGGAATAATATGGATAGTGACTTACTGCATTTTTGTAGAATGTATATCACTGTGGAAATGTGATACATTTCTTTGCATGTACCTAAAAATCAGCCACTATTGTAAAACTTTCACATCATGCCAAGTGATCTCTATTTTATAATCTAAAGTATATGTTAAGAACATTGTATAATATAGTATACATACTATTTACATACACTCATATAAAGAGGTTACAACTATGTTCCTAATATATTGATTCACTTGAATAATTAAAAAAACAAATTCTAAACCATTACATATTCAATACAATCTTCCTTTCAGATTTAAAATATTAACATCTTTCTGAATTGAAGTTTTGAGGATTCTGTGATTTTTTTAGCATGAACTACAGCAGTAGCAGCAGCAAAATGAGGGTTGATGCTGTGATAACAGTGGAAATACAAAACCTCACAATGAACCATATTAACAAAGCTACACAAAAGAGCCTACAGTTTGTTATAGAATTATGGAATGCCTTCAGATTGGATGCCCTTGCTACAATATGGCCAAATACAAGTTCTAATCATTTACATTATTAGGATGTGCCAAAAATTAAGTATGAACTCTATTTTATATATATATATATCATATAAACTGTATAATATATATATAATATATAATATATATAATATAATATATATTATATAAACTGTATAATAGTTTTCCTAATCTACGTGGTTTTATCTGATGTTACTCAAATGTGTATTGAATGTGTTGGAAGTAATAAATTATGTACTCCATTATCTTTTGCAACTATGTTTAATACATTGTGATTAATGTATCCTAACTGACTTCCAAGCTTAGATTTATTTCCTGAGAAAGTTTGGGTCTCATGTATCTCTGACTGGCCCTAAGTTGTAGTGAATAATGACCTTGAAATTCAGGGACCCCCACTTCTAACTTCCAAGATCTGGGACTACAGGAATACACCACTATGCCCAGTTCATGCAATGCTGGGACTGTAATCAGGGTTCTTTTTACATAGTAGGCAAGAAGTTCATGATTAAGCTACATCTCCCTGCATATTTTGTTACTACTTGATAGCAAGAATTAGATTGTATATGTATTTGCTTCTGTAGATATTTGAGTAATATGGGCCATGCATAAATTTTTACTAATCCTGCTGATCATTCACAGGAAGAATCTGTCCCAGATTTGGTTCATTAGTTTTTGCTGAGTACATTACAGTTTTCCACAAATCATTCTCAACACTTTTGGTACCACATTTGGAAAAAACTCAATACTGTCCATTTTTAAAATACTCTCTTCAACAGAAAAGGTAATAATAAATGTCTATCCATTCAAAATCACTAGATTTTGCCCTCCAAACACTGTGCCACTAAGGACAAGAGAAGTTTCTAATATCTGATTCAGGGTTTGGTTTGCAGCATTTCTCCTAGACACTTCCCACTTATTCGAGATTGGTCCTAGCAAGTTACTTACCCACTGTTAGTCAGTGAAGACTGGAGATCCTGGCCATTCCTTATGACACAGATGGAGAAAAGCCTGCCTTAGGGCTCCAGCCCTGAACCATGATCTCTTCCTGGTTTGCCGGGAGGAAGGGGGTTTAGTGTGACACCTGCTTCTTTTTCCCTTCACCCATTGTAGTCCAGTGCAGAGCTGATGCAGATACTGAACTGAAGATTTTTATAACCTGAATGGAGGTTTCTGGTTTACATCCCAAAGAGTTTCCAAAGTTGAGAACATAAAGGATATAGGAAGAAAGCATGCCAGTAAATCAGAAAGAAAACATGTTAATCTAATTCTGCTGACATCCAATTCTCCAACCTGATCTCAATGGATCATTATAGAAAGTGAGATCTGTGAAAGGCATGCCATTTGGTTGACTGTCAAAAAGTCTCTTTTGTCCATTTTTCCAATCTTGACTATTGCTAATGGTATAAATCTGTGAAAATGAACTTTTTAAATTGTTTTTCTCCCTTTTGGAGACTGACCACAGATTCTTAGAAATGAGACAGGAAACCACGTCATTTCTATATTTGGGGCCATGAAGTAACTGACTGTGAACCAATATGAATGTGAACTTCATGGTCTCCAAACCTTTTTGTCACTGTTGTGGGAAGGATCTGAAGACTTGTACTTTCTCCACACTAAATAAAGTAGCACTTTACCATGTGTTTTTCTTATGTCATTCTCTAGTCAAAATGTAGACAGTATTCAAAGGAACCTGGCTCATGATATTAGAATTAGGCAAACCCTAATAGTGGTAATGTGATTGAGACTGACCCAGTTCTTTTATTTTTATTATTTTGTATTATATCTTGTTACCAATAATAACTGTTGGGATATTCTGAGAACCTAATTTCATGAAGGAAGTGAAAGTAGAGGCAGCCAGCTGAAAGCACTCAAACACTGTGTCAATCCAACCATGAAAAAACAGCTGTGTCTCAAGTGAAGTCCTAATTCCCAGAGAATAAGACAGAAGAGTGGCTTCTCCATTGAATGCCTCAGGTGTGGGACAGGTAAAGCACACATAAAGACTGACTTTCATCATCTTTCCTGACATGGGATGTGGATAACAATAAATTCAGTCCTGCTGGTATGTAGAGAACAAATACACTCCATATAATCACTGTGGGGGTGAGTGTTCTGTGCCATGGTTATGAGAAATGCAGCAAAGAAGGTGAAAGTCAGGATGTGGTGGGTGATGTGAGTTTAAGAACAGATAATGGAAAGGGAAAACAATGAATGTGACTGTATATTTGCAAAAGGGCCATAAGCCACCTAAAATTACAGTTTTTAGGAGATGGTTAGAAAGATGGCTCAGCAGTTAAGAGCACTCCTTGTTCTTACAGAGTAATAAGGTTTAATTCCCAGTACCCATGTGGTGGTTTGAAATCATTTCCATTCCAGGGGAATATCACCCTCATTTGACCTCTTTGGTATCCAGACATACTGGTATTGCACATGCAGCAAAATCGTCAAATACACAAAAACCATAATATTTAAAACCTTAATTATAATTTTCATTAATATTCAGATTAGTATCCAAATAAATAACATTGCCACATCAACTGTATATTTTCAAATCAGTTGCTGCCAGCTGTGAAATAAATTACACTTGTAATGTACTCTGTATGTTTGTGAGCATGATTTTATTGCTTAAATAAAACAGACACATATGGTATCAGTACATAAAATATATTCATATTAATGCACTGAATTAGCACAGAGTGCACAGATTTTTATCTCAATTGCAGACTTTTTGATATATCCCTCAATCCAAATCTATGGCCATATACATCAGAGTCGCTCCTGTCATTGATTCACAGGTCAATCAGTTTCTGAACATACCCATTTATCTATTGTTTCTGATACCTCCCCTGTGTCCATCATCATTTTTCTGGCCCTAATTGTGTGTCTTTCTAATCCTGTATGATCTCTATCTCCTACATAATGGTTGTCTGCACATGGAAAACGCCTCCCATTCTACCTCTTAGTACATTCATCATAACCTTACTCCTGATGTTGACACATTCTAGACCTCACTTTGGCTATAACTCCCTTTGATTACCTTCTATAAACCCTTTCTTACATGTTTTTCCTCACCATGCATCTTGTGTCCCTGTGTCCAAAATGTATAGAGAAAAGTCCTTTTAATATCTGAAAGAAGGGCTGGAGAGATGGCTCAGCCGTTAAAGGCTAGGCTCACAGCCAAAAATATAATATCTGAAAGAAATATGGTGCCCATATCATTTGCCAGTTTGAAACTCTTTTACAATCAAAGACACGAGGGATAATTTCTGAGAGAAAACTTATATTCCTTAAAGACAATAATTTGTAATAATGAGGGATAGAATTCAGCTCTAATAATTGAAGCCTCACAGCAACTTTGGGCATAGATATAATCCCAGCATACTATAGAAAAAATTTACATACCCAGATGCAAGGGTAGAAAATCTATGACATTGTCTGGTCTTGATAGAAGTTGTTCTTATGTAGCTGAGCTGTGACAAATGAGTAAAATTAAATTGTTTACCTGAAAAGATATTTCACTTAGATGAGATTTCATCCTTCCTTATGAATCATGTCTTCAAGTAGTATTCTATTACTCTTGTGGGAATCATTGTAAGCATGGAGCTGCGTGGGAAGTTGTGGAGCTAACTCCCAATGGATTCATCTATGCAATACTTCCATACCCAAGGCTCAGGGAACACTTTTGAAATTTGGATGGAAATATTGTAAGAGCAATAGGATCAATGAGTTTGCTGTGAGATTTTTGCCTCCTAGTAACATCAGGAGATATACATGTAAGGTTTCACCAACATTACTAACCAAATATGAGCTGAACAGTGAGGACTCAAAGAGCATGCCAAATTTTGATTCTCCACAAAGGATTATAGACAACTGAGTAAACCTGGAATCAGGAGAAGTGCTTCTTCCCAAGAGAGAACACACCAGTTTGTTTTCCTGTGACCCAATGATCAGCCCTGAAAACATTCATACAAGTTTCATTATTTAGACTTAACAGTTTATATTTAGGAATATTCATGTATATACAAGTATAGATATGCATACATTAACAAAGTAAAGAAAAACAAGGCCATGAATTTGAAGGAGAGTGAAGAGATATATTGGAAGGATTTAAAGGGAAGAAAGGAAGAAAAAAATGCCTTAATTAAAACAAAATCTCACAAATAAATAGAAAAAAAAGAAGTAGTTGCCTGGCCTCAATAACATCGCAGCTACCTATGAAAGGATCTTGTAAGGATTTATGTAATTTCTAGAAATGTACCATAACTGACAGTCCCTGTTATGGAGGGAAACATAACACAAAAATTCTACATTGAACATGACAGAAATAAAAATAAAGTGCAACTCTTAGCATGTTGTTGTTGTTGTTTGTTGTCCAAAGAGGAGCATATTCCCTACAAATAAACCTGTACTGCCTTTCTGATCTGAGACATAAGAGGACCGCAGGCTGTAATAAGTCACCAAGTTGGCCACACCTGCAGCTGCACTCAGTCATTGCTGATTTGCATGTGCCTGAGCACGCCCGATCTCGTTCTTCATAGTCAGGTCACATCCTGTGCTGGAGTCAGCCTCACACAGTCACAGCACAGACATGAGGGTCCCCACACAGCTCCTGGTGTTGCAGCTGCTCTGGCTCATAGGTAAGGAATTTTAATTTCTATGAAGAAATTTCCAAATGGCATTGTGAATTTATTCAACTGAGTCTGGTCTGTATTTCATTGTCTCTGTGGAAATCTTTTTGTAATAGAATTAACTCTATACAAATTTATTCTCAATTTTCCAATCTCAGGTGCCAGATGTGACATCCAGATGACCCAGTCTCAAGCCTCCCTGTCTGCTTCTCTTGGAGAAAGTGTCACCATGACATGTCAAGCAAGTCAGAACATTTACAGTAATTTAGCATGGTATCAGCAGAAACCAGGGGGACCACCTAAGCTCCTGATCTATAATGCAAATAGTTTGGAAGATGGGGTCCCTTCGAGATTCGGTGGCAGTGGATCTGGCACACAGTATTCTCTCAAGATCAGCAGCCTGCAGCCTGAAGATGTAGCTATTTATTACTGTCAACAGTATAGTAATTTTCCTCCCACAGTGATACAAGTCATAACATAAACCCCCAAGGAAGCAGAAGTATGTGGCCTGGCTGCCCAGATGTTCCTCCTGGTGAGTCACCTCCTGAAACTGTTTCTTGGATGTTATAGCATTTTTAACATAGCTTATGATTATTGTTTTTTTTTTTTTTTTGCAGAAGAGCCTAACCAGTCTTCTCTGTAATCTAATTATCATTCTTTCACTTCATCCCAAGCACTACAGAGTACCAATGTCATTTCTACATTAAAAGAGGACAGAGCCATTCCCTGTGAGGAGTCTGAGATGTATCACCAGTTGGGACTCATACAAAAGAGTGGAAGCTCTGTGGATATTCCAGCAAATTTCTTTATGTACAGAAAGTTAACTTATAAATGCCAGTATTCAAAAGGGAGGTAATCATTATTGAGAGAAGCTGACACCAGAAAGCATTCCTTGATTTCTCACAACAGCTAGAGCACAAGACTCGGAGAAAGAGAAGGCTGTGTATCTGTGATCCTCTGCTGCATCTTAAAATTCCAGCAGTGGGTATTGATGCTCTCAGTTCTCTGCAGCACATCAAGTAGGATTCTGTGTCCACTGGTCTGCTTAGAAGAATGAAACAATATTGAATCTCCCTCCCATGAGTTTTAATCTCACCATATGAAGAAGAATATAGACTTTTCATATGAAGTCATAGAAACTAAAGGATTGTCTTAAAGAGGCTTTCAGAAGTGATATTGATGAAGATTTGATATTCCAGAACATACTTTTAGGAACCAAAAAAACCTACAAAACAACAAAAATAATCTGAACTCCATTCTGTCTCTCTCTCTCTCTCTCTCTCTCTCTCTCTCTCTCTCTCTCTCTCTTCTCTTCTCTCTCTCCCTCCCTCCCTCCTCCCTCCCTCCTTCTCCCTCTCTTTCTCTCAGTCCCTCTCTCCCTCCCTCTCTGTCTCTCTGTCTCTCTCTCTCAGAACTTTCATCGATCTTATGTGAATAAATATATTTTCAGTTACTTCATAATATCCCATCATCCTCCTGTCTATCTGTGTACCTAAAGTTCACATAGACTTAATTAGCCTAGATTTATATAAAAAAGAACAAACAAGTCAGAATTTAAAATATCACATTTTTAGGAACTTCTTAGTTATGACACCCATTAATTTTTTTTACATAAATTCTAGGCTGAGTTTATCAACTTTTGAAACTCCAGGGTTATTAGTTGCAATACACGGAATCCATGTATAGATTTGTGAAAATATACATTTAAGTGTTTCATTGGTATGGAAAGCATGTCCCCTAATTAAGAGGAATTATTGCAGTTATAGAGAACCTTGGTTTGATTCTCAGCATCCACATGGCAACAAACATCTAGCTTCAACTTCAGTTCCAGGGAATCCACCATCTTTCTCTAGCCTCTAAGTACGACAGGCCTGCACACTGTGTACTTACATGCAGGCAAAACACTCATGCATTTAAAAGCATTGTTAAAGTGGCTCACATTATGAACACAGATATATTCTCTGTTCATTTGTGTGCTCCGTAATGTACAAGGCCTATTCTGCTATTCTCAGTATATGTAATTTTTTTCACTTTTTCTTTTTCTTTATTCTTCTCTCATACAACACATCCTGACCACATCCTCCTCTCCTTCCACTCCTCTCAGCAGTCCCCCAACTCTCCTCTCCCCAGATCCATTACTCCTCCATTTCCATTCAGAAAAGAGAACTCCCAGAGATATCAACCAAACAGTGCATAACCAGAAGAAAAAGACTAGACATGAACCTTTATGTTAAGTCTAGATGAGGCAACCTAGCTAGAGGAAAAGGGTTCCAAGGTCATGGAAGAGTCAGAGACACCCGCACTCCCATTTAGGAGTCTCACAAAAATTGCAAACTATACAACCACAATGTATTTGCCAGGGACCTCGAACAAACTCATGCAGGCTCCATGATTGCTTCTTCTTCAGTCTCTGTGAGCCCTTATGAGTCCTGCTGTTTTGATTCTGTGGGCTGTTTTCCAGGTATTCTTGAGCACTCTGGCTCCCCAAATCCTTCCACTGTTTGCCTATTTCAGAGCCCACCCCGCCCTGCCCAGCTCCACCTAATGTTTGGCTGTGGGTCTCTGAGTCTTCTCCATCAATTGCTGTTCAGAAGCTTCTCTGATGACAATTTTGCCAGGCACTGATTTATGAGTGAGTATAGCAGAACAGCATTAGGAATCATTACACTGCCCCCCTTTTGGTTTGTTTGATTTTTGCTTTATTTATTATTTTTTATATCTCTCTTCAGTCCTGTTTAGTTCTGCTTTAAGTCCCTGGCCTACCTAGCTTCCAATTCTTGGTTACTCAGGCAGTGGCAGGCCTGAGCTCTCTCATGTGGCATGAACCTCAAATTATCAGTCATTGGTTGGCCACTGCAATAAGCTCTGTACTACCATTGCCCCAGCACATTTTGCAGTCTGGACTGGCTGTAGGTGGAAGGTTTTGTGTCTGGGTTGGTGTCCCAGTCCCACCCCTGGAAGCCTTGCCTGTTTCAGAAAATGGCCTGTTCAGGCTCTATATCCTCCATCAGTTGGTGTCCTTTGTAGATGTAACCATCTTTATAAATAAGAAACCCAGAGCCAATTGTAAAGTTAAAAAGCCCAAGAGGTCAGAGCAATAGCTAAGAGCTAAACTCCATACCCTTTACTGTCACTGTTGTCCTCCTCAAGAGAGCTACTTTCTGTCTGTCTTATTTATAGACTTTTTATTTTGTCTTCTCTTTGGTTGTAAACCCAACCACATGACTTCCTTGTCAGTGTCTGTGTGTACAGACCTCCAGGTCTTTTATGGTTGGTATTGAGATTAAAGGCATGTGTCTCCATTCTGGCTGTATCCTTGAACACACAGAGATCCACCTAGCTCTGCCTCCCAAGTGCTGGAATTAAAGGCATGCACCACCACCGCCCAGCTTCTATTATAGCTTGTTATTAGCTCTAATCCCCAGGCAACTTTATGTATTAACATGTAAATAAAATCACATTTCAGTACAAATAAAATATCACCATAGTTCTTGCTGGGTGACCCTCATAAGTTTAAGGATGTATCCAGTGCAGTAGGTTTCCACATCACACTCCTGTACTCTCTCTTTGCATCCCTCTCTCCACTGCCTGATTCCTCCTGTTCCAATCCTCAACTACCCCTGTCCACTGCAAAATATAGTTCTCCTTCTCATGGATATTGATGCATCACCTCTTTTACTTAATCTTTCTGGTTCTGTGGATTCTAGCATGATTATTATTTAATTAACAGCTAATGCCCACATATAATTGAGTATATATGATGTTTATTTTTCTGAGTTTGAGATCCCTCACTAAGGATCTTTTTTATTCTAATTTCATTCATTTGCCCGAAAATTTCTTGTCATTTTTCCTAACTGATGAGTAACATTCCATTGTATAAATATACCACATTTTATTTTGCCTGAGATATCTAGACAGCACATGACAGCAAGTTTTTTCACCACTCTACTTTGCTTCCTTAGAGATTGATCATGAATAGCTATTGACTCCTATACAAATGATTTTAAAAGACAGCAGAGAGAGTTATATAGTTTTTCTTCTTGTTAGAATGAGAAATAATATGGATGTATTGCATAATCTTAAAATGTCCTTTGTGTTGTGAAATAAATTAAACCAAGGCCTAATGCATTATAGGAGAAAATAACAAGGAAGGGAAGGGAGGTAGATAAGAGGAAGAAAAGGAGGAAGCGATGGTAAAATAAAATTTAATTTATTCCTTTCCTCTATATCCCTCTCTCATATTACACATCAGTCAAACAACTTTGTTAGAAAAGACATCTTTAACAAAATAACCACAGTTCTCCATGGTGTCAGAGGTTTTATGTTAACATCTGCTCATCTCTAAGGGGACCCGTATTGGACTCTGTTTACTGTGTGCACTTCCTGTGGTCCTCAACCATAACAGCAAGAGGATCACAGGATGCAACTTTACTCCTTCAGTGTTTCCATTTCAGTGAACATTTGCTTAGCTATATTTAAAATTAGTACATGTGGTAACCATCATGATAACAATGATGATCATAATAGAAATATTTTCCAACTTATTACTGTTAACAGTAATATGTGTTCCTCCCATGATGATGATAACAAAAACTCACAAAAGAAGCAAAATTTTCTAGTGGGGGTATCTAGTCATTCCTCTGTATCCCTGAATCTGTTGGTAATATTTATTTATTTATTATTTTTATTTTATTTTACAATACTATTCAGTTCTACAAAACAGCCACAGATTCCCTTGTTCTCCCCTTCCTGCCCCCCTCCCCTTCCCTACAGCCCACCCCCCATCCCCACCTCCTCCAGATCAAGGTTTCCCCCGAGGACTGGGATCGACCTGAAAGACTCTGTCCAGGCAGGTCCAGTCCCCTCCTACCAGATTGAGCCAAGCGTCCCTGCATAAGTCCCAGGTTTCAAACAGCTAACTCATGCAACGAGCCCAGGACCTGGTACCACTGCCTAGATGCCTCCCAAACAGATCAAGCCAATCAACTGTCTCACCTATTCAGAGGGCCTGATCCAATTGGGGGCCCCTCAGCCTTTGGTTCATAGTTCATGTGTTTCCATTCGTTTTGTTATTTGTCCCTGTGCTTTATCCAACCTTGGTTTCAACAATTCTCGCTGATATAAACCCTCCTCGTTCTCACTAATTAGACTCCCAGCATTCCACCCGGGGCCTAGCATCCAGATTCCTGAATCCTTGGATGGGGTTTCTGGCACAACTATTAGTGTCCAGTCATCCTTGTTCCACATCTAGCATCCTCCTATGATTGAGTACATACCATATTTGTCTTTCTGAGTCTGGGTTACCTCACTCAGGATGATTTTTTTCTAGATCCATCCATTTGCCTGCAAACCTCATGATGTCATTGTTTTTCTCTGCTGAGTAGTATTCCATTGTGTATATGTGCCACAATTTATTTATCCATTCTTCAGTTGAAGGGCATCTAGGTTGTTTCCAGGTTTTGGCTATTACAAACAATGCAGATATGAACATAGCTGAGCAAGTACCCTTCAGGTATGATTGAACATTTCTTGGGTATATGCCCAAAAGTGGTATAGCTGGAACTTGGGGGAGATTGATTCCCAATTTTCTAAGAAAGGGCCATATTGATAAGGAACTCAATAAATTAGACATCAAAATGACCAACAGTCCAATTGAGAAATGGGCTTTAGAACTAAACAGAGAATTCTCAACAGAGAAAACTCAAATGGCTGAAAGACATTTAAGGAATTGCTCAACATCCCTAATCATCAGGGAAATGCAAATCAAAACAACTCTGAAATACCACCTTATGCCTATCAGAATGGCTAAGATCAAAAACACTGAAGACACCTTATGCTGGAGAGGATGTGGAACTAGGGGAACTCTCCTCCACTGCTGGTGGGAATGCAAGCTTGTACAACCACTAATATTTTTTTTTTAAATTCACCCAACTCTCAATTACATTTTGAGATTTCATATAGAAGCAGCCATTCCATTTCAGTGCTTGTGAAAACTTTTCTCTGCCTTAGCTGTAAAAATTTGAAATCATTGTCATGTAACTTAATGAAGGCCAGAGGTTATAACAACTGAGGCATCTGGCTTGAATTGTCAATTGGGCTCTTATACCAAAGAATAAAAATAAAAAAGATTAAAATTTAAAATCTGTACTTCAGCCATTAACAGGCTTGTATAAGATGGTTTCAGCTAGTCAGGAAGATCTATACAGGAAATTGTAGATACTCTGCTGAGACCTGTCTCAGTAGTTCTGGGTTGCTGAGCTGATGTTCTTTTCTGTCTGCAACACAATAATAGTCAATCTCCAGTCCTTACTTACTTCCATTCCCTCTGTAATTGGCAGATAATGCATTCTACTACATTTTCTTTAAATATCATGGCTGTGTCCCAGTTTGAAGAATTTTACATGAAATCATGCAAGATTAAGAGTTAACATTAACTAATTAACACTAGTTCAGAAGGCAGTAGTAGCATCTGTGAAAGAAGAAGCTTCATAGAAACCCATCTACATTCCTAAAAAATTGTGAACAGGAAGATATCTCTGTGTTAGGGAAAAGGTAAGAAGTTAAAGATTGTTGTGTATAAATGTGATTCCTCCTTTTTGTTCACTGAGTCACTTAATGAATATACGAAATATATTGTTAATTATATCTACTGTCTTTCCCTCACATTCACTATGTCTGCTGGAAGTATACTTTTAGGATAACCAATTTCTACTACAGTTTCCTTAATTGAGGACTCTATTAAAAGACTTGGAAGTCAGAAGCAAAAGTTTCAACATCTGGAAGCATGTACATACAGATTTATGGATTGGTACCGGTAAGGACTAGAAAACCACAAAGAAGATGTTATAGGGTGTCAAGTATATCAGATCAGCAACATTACATTTGCTGGACATGCCTCAAGGCAACAGGCTTTGCAGGCTCTCTACCTTAGGTTATTTGTCTAGAGGAGCATTAGAGAAACCCCATCTCTAGTGTCTACTTCCTTGAAATAACAGACTTAATAGAAATAACAGCCCCTCAGTTATTGAGGAATGATCAATCCTCAATATTGAGGAAATGATCATCATAAGTATTATTGCCCAAGGACCTTCCTCAAATGACTACTTTCTTGGTAAATCTCTGCCAAAGTTTCTAGAACCTCCTTGATTAGTTTTATTTCTCTTATTGTAAGAAACTCCATGATCAAAACAACTTGAATTGGAATTTGGTTATTTTAGCTTACAGCTTATAGTCTATCATGAAAGGAATTCAGGGCAGGAACTCAAGGCAAGAACTTGGTGGCAAAAGCTGTGAAAAAAGCCTGCTTATAGGTTTGCTTCCCATAGATTTATGAATTTAATTTCTTATACCACCCAGGACCATCTGGCCTTGGTTAGTACTATCTACAGTGGTCTGAGCCCTCCCAAATGAACCATTAATCAGAGACTTACCTACAGGTTACCTACAGCAATCTCACAATAAAGTTCTCTCTCCCTGATGTCTCAAGCTTTTTTTTCAAGCTGACAAAAGAAAAAGAAACTCTAAGCCTTATGAGACATTTCAGGTTCAAGCCACCACAATTCAAAAAGCTTTTTAAAGACTATTATTTTGGTAGCAACTCTCTGTATTCAACCAATCCATTCTTGAATGTCTACTACACTTTCTGTCTTGTTATGTGACCCACAGTTGGTAAGTAGAATAGAAAACATGACATGACTGTTGATTTGACAAAGAATCTAGCAAAAGTACTCCCTCAGAAATGAGACTTATCAAGAGAAACAGTTTGAAGACCAATATCCATGACACTGTGTGAGAATGGTTAAAAATAAGCAATGTATTTAAATCAAAGTAAAGAGGAACTAGAGTGATGAATCAGTGGTTGAGAGTACTTCCTGATCTTGCAGAGGACACATGTTGGTTGATAGAACTCACATGGTGCCTCAGAACATTCTGCTCCAGGTATACCAACACCCTCTTCTTGCCTACAAAGGTCTTTGACCAACACTTGTTACACATGAGTACATGTAGGCACCCATAAAGTCAAAATTATGAAATCTTTAAAAATTAACAGTCCTAAAGGGAGTAAGTTGCCTTCATGATAAACTAGAGTGGAGGACATGGTGTCACAAGGCTTTAATTCCAGCATTCAGGAGGCAGTGTCTCAGTGGTTAAGAGCATTGACTGTTTTTCCAGAGATCCTGGGTTCAATTCCCAGCACACACATGATAGCCCAAACCTGTCTGTAACTCCAAGGCCAGGCCCTCTGATACAAACCCCCAGACAAACACATAGGCAAAACACCAGTGCATGTAAAAATAATAATAAATTATATATTTTTAAAAAGAAGACAATTTATTTTAAAAAAAGACATGAAAACAAAAATTGGAGAGGAAATTCTTTAACCAGCTAGCTTAAAAGAACTGTAAGAATATTAGAGGAAGCCTTCATGAGCGGGATGGCATAAGAGGTGACACCCAAGGAAAAGAGACTTCACAGATTCAGGAATCCCTGCTTCTAACTTCCAAGATCCAGGACTACAAGAATTCACCATCATGCCAAGTTCATGCAATGCTGGGACTGTAATCCAGGGTTCTTTTTACATAGTAGGCAAGAAGCCCATGATTAGGCTTCCTCCCTGCATAATATTTTGTTACTTCTTGATAGCAAAAATTGGACTGCTTATGTATCTGTTTCTGCACATATGTAAGTATGATGGCCCATGGATAATTCTTTATAATTCTGCTGATTGTTTACAGGAAGAATCTGTCCCAGATTTGCTTGATTAGGAATTGTGCATTATAAGATTGACTTCACTATAGATTCCCCTCAGGTGTGGGGAAGGTACAGCATGCACAAAAACTGAATTTCACCACCTTTCTTGACATGGAATGTGGATAACAATAAATTCAGTTCTGCTGGTATGTAGAGAACAAATACACTCCATATAATCACTGTGTGGGTGAATGTTCTGTGTCGTGGTTATATGAGATGCAGCAAAGAAGGTGAAATCAGTATGTGGATGGGGTGAGTCTTAAGAATAGACAACGGAAAGGGAAAATAATAAATGTGATTGTATTTTTGCGAAAGTGCCATAGGCCACCTAAAATTACAATTTCAGGGGCTGGTTGGAAAGATGGCTCAGCAGTTAAGAGCACTTTTTTTCCTTGCAGAGGAATGAGGCTTAATTCCCAATATCCATACCGTGTTTGAAACCATTCCAGTTCCAGGAGGTATGTCTCGCTCTTTTGACTTCTGTGGGAAACAGACATAAGGGTGTTATACATGCAGCAAAACGGTCATATACACAAGAAACTAATATTTAAAACCTTAATTGTAATTTCGATTCTCCATAAAGGATTATAGACAACTGAGTAAACCTGGGAGCAGGAGAGGTGCTCCTCCCCAAGACACAGCACACCAATCGATTGCCCATGGCTGCGGGGCCTTTACCCACCAACTCCACAGTTCCTCTGAGTTTTCTTGAGTGTGAGCAGCAGGAAATATTAGACAGAAGGATTTAGATTGTGGAGATAAAGAGATAGAAAATAAAGGATAGCCTCGAGAGGGCCTGGAACCTATTCCAATGGGCCCTGACAGTCTCTGCCTCGTGGGTATTTATAGAGACACCAAGCGGTGGAGTAAAAGACCTTCCCCACAGCACAGCCAAGTGAAGACCATCTCAGACACCTGCACTCAGGCCCATGGTCCTAATCATCCTCTCTATGGGGACCTGCTGTGTAAAAAGCCACGAGGAACCTGAAAACGGGTTCCCAAATGTGATCCAATGATTAGCCCTGAAAACACACATACAAGTTTGAACTCACTCACAGAGAGCCAGAGAGAGCTCTGCCTCTGAAGTGTTAGGATTAAGGGTGTGTGCCACCACTGTCTGGCTTCTATGTCTAATCTAGTGGCTGGCTCTGTCTTCTGATCCTCAGGCAAGGTTTATTGGGGATATACACTATATCACCAAAATTACCTATGGTGGGATACCTTGCTTAGCCTTAATGCAGGGGATATGGGCTTGATCCTGCCTCCACTGAATGTACCAGCCATTGATGAATCCCCAAAGGGTAAGCCCTTTTAGAGGAGGGGATGGGGGGATTGGGTGGGAAAGAGAGGCCTGGGGGGAGCTGGAAGAGAGGTGAGATGAGAATGGAATCTGTGGTTGGTATGTAAATGAATAAAAAATTCTTAAGTAAAACAAACAAACAAAAAAGCCAAAAAAAAAACCAAAACAAAAAAGTTTCATTATATTCATTAACAGTTTATATTTAAGAATATTCATGTATACACAAGTATAGATATGCATACAATAAAAAAGTAAAGAAAAAAATAGGCCATGAATTTGAAGGAGCATGAAGATGGGTATTGAGAGTATTTAAAGGGAGGAAAGGAAGGGAGAAATGTCTTAATTAAAATAAAATCTCACAAATAAACAGAAAAAAGAAGTAGCTGCATGGTCTCAATAACATCTATAGGTACCTATGAAAGGACCCTGTAAGGATTTATGTACTTTCTAGAATTGTACCATATCTGACAGTACCTGTCACAGTGGTAATCATATCAAGGAAATTCTACATTGAACATGACAGATATCAAAATAAAGTGCAACACTTAGAGTGTTTGTTGTTCTTTGTTGTCAAAAGAGGAGCATATTCCCTACAAAAGCCTGTACTGCCTTTCTGATCTGAGACACAAGAGGACCATAGGCCTATAATAAGTAACTGACTTAGCCAATTCTATATCTTTGCTCAGCTGTTTCTGATTTGCATGTGCCCTGAGCACGCCTGCTCCCCTTCTTCATAGTCAGGTCACCCCCTGTGCTGGAGTCAGCTTCACACAGTCACAGCACAGACATGAGGGCCACCACACAGCTCCTGGTGTTGCAGCTGCTCTGCCTTATAGGTAAAGAATTTTAATTTCTATATTTATAAATAATAAATAAAATTACTAATAGCATTGGAAATTTATCCACCTAAGTATGGTCAGTACTTCATTGTCTCTGTGAAAGTCTTTTATAATAGAATTAACTGTATACAAATTTATTCTCAATTTTCCAATCACAGGTGTCAGATGTGACATCCAGATGACACAGTCTCCATCCTCCCTGTCTGCGTCTCTGGGAGAAAGTGTCACCATCACATGCCGAGCAAGTGAGGACATTTACAGTGGTTTAGCATGGTATCAGCAGAATCCAGGGAATTCTCCTAAGCTCCTGATCTATGGTGCAAACAGCTTGGAAGATGGGGTCCCATCAAGGTTCAGTGGCAGTGGATCTGGAACACAGTATTCTCTCAAGATCAGCAGCCTACAGCCTGAAGATGTAGCAATTTATTACTGTCAACAGTATAGTGATTATCCTCCCACAGTGATACAAGTCATAACATAAACCCCCAGGAAAACAGAAGTATGTGGCCTGGCTGCCCCAGATGTCCCTCTGGTGAGGCAGCCACTGAAACTGTTTCTCAGATGTTGCATTATTTTTAACATAGCTCATGATGAGTTTTTTTTTTTAATTTGTTAGAAAAGACTAACCAGTCCTCTTTGTACTCTAACTACCATTCTTCTACTTCATCTTCAGCACTACAGTGTACAAAGTCTTTTCTAGATTAACAGAGCACCCAGCCATTCACTGTGATGAGTCTGAGTTGTGTCTCCAGTTGGGACTCATACAGAAGAATCAACTTTTCTCTGGACATTCAAGCACATGGTCTTTATGTACAGAAAATAAACTTACAAATGACAGGGTTGAAAAGGCAGGGGATCATTATTGAGAGAAGCTGACAGCAGAAAGGATTTCTGAATTTCTCATAAAATCTAGAGCTCCAGTGTCAGAAAAGGGAAGGCAGTTTAGCTATAATCCTCTGCTGTGCCTTGAAATTCCATCAGTGGGTGTTGATGTTTTCAGCTCTGTACAGCACTCCACATAGTATTTTTTCTGGTTCCTATTTCCACTGATCTGTTTACAAGAATCAAATAATATTGAACCACCCTCATATGATTTTAATCCACTGTATAAAGTGGAATAAAGAGTTGTGTACATGAAATCATAGAAAGAAATGGAGTGTCTTAAATATGCTTACAGAAGGAACTAAATGAAACAACAACATTGATTTGTACTTCATTCTCTCTCTCTCTCTCTCCCTCCCTCTCCGTCCCTCCTTTCTCTCTCTCACTTTCTCTCAGAAATATCATCTACCATATATGAGTAAATATATTTTCCATCTCTTTGTGATGTCCCATTCATCTACCTGTCTATCTTTGTACCTACAGTTCAGACAGACTTAATTACTGTAGATTTATATAAAAAAGAATAAACAAGTCAGAAAAATATAATACCACATTTTATGATTTTCTTAGTTATTCTTGCCTTTTAATTTCTATATAAGTTCTAGGCTGAGTTTATCAACTTTTGAAACTCCACGACTATTCATTGCATTACATGAGGAAGTCCAGCTCCTACCTGTGGAAGATTTCTTGGAAGGAGGAGAGAGGAATGAGGAAATATTAGATAGAAATATAGGCATAGAAAAAGGGTAGAGACACAGGCCAGGTTTGGGAGGGCCCTGAATCAATATCCAGCCACCTTGAGATTTATTCTAATGAGCCTTTTATGCATTGCCAAGGGGAGAGGCAAAAGACCTTCCCCCTTCAAGATCAAAGCACAACATACCTAAAGTGTCGACCCATCAAACCACCTGGTAACCATGCCCCTGGCAAAAACATCCTATTATGCAGCCCTACTGCATAGAGCAAGTGCAGATTCTCTGTCTTGAATAAGGCCTCTGTGGACACCCACAGTATTTTTGAGATCACATGCCAATTTGAGAAAATGCACATTTATGTATTTCATTGGGATGGAAAGAATGTCCACTGGTTAAGAGGAATTGTTGCATTTGAAGAGGATCTTGGTTTGATTCTCAGCATCCACATGGTGACCCACAGCTATCTTTAACCTCAGTGCCAGGGGATCCAGCACCCTCCTCTAGCCTCTGAGGGCACCAGACATGCAACTGTGTACTTATATACATGCAAACAAAACACTCATGCATTTAAAAGTATTGTTAAAGTGATTCATGTTATGAATACATGTATATTCTCTGTTCATTTTTATGTTCTTTCATGTATAGGACCTATTCTAATGTCCTCAGTGTATGTGGTATTTTTTCTTTTTCTTTATTCTTCTCTTATACAATACATCCTGACTACATCCTCCTCTCCCTCCACTCCTCTGAGAAGTCCTGAATCTCTCTTCTCTCTCCCTCAGATTCATTACTCATCCATTTCCTTTCAGAAAAGAGCAGAACTCCCAGGGATATCAACCAAATAGCACCTAACGAGATGAAATAAGACTAGGCACAAACCTTACTTTCAAGGCTATATGGCAACCTAAGAGGAGGAAGATGGTCCCAAAGTCAGGAAAAAGAGTCAGAGACACTCCCACTCTCGTTAGGAGTCCCACAAAAACCCCGAGCTAAACAACCACAACATATTTGCAGAGAACCTAGCAAAAACTCATGCAGGCTCCATGATTGCTGCTTCAGTCTCTGTGAGCTCCTATGGGCCCTGCTGAGTTGATTCTGTGGGCTGTGTTCTCTGAGTATACTTGAACACACTGGTACCTACTTTCACTCTTTCCTTCTTCAGTGGGGATCCCCAAGTTATACCTAATGTTTGGCTGTAAGTCTCTGAATTTATTCCCATCTGGGGCTGTAGTAATTCTCCCTGATGACAATTGGGCTAGGCACTAATTTATTAGTATAGTAGAGTAGCATTAGGAGTCATTTCATTGATTTTTTTTTCAGTTCTGTTTAGTTCTACCTTAGGCCTCTGGCCCATCCAGCTTCCAATTCCTGATCATCACACAGTGTAAGACCTTGACTTGTAAAGCACGCCATTGAATTTTCTAGTAGGACTATCATATGTGATGTTTCTACCTCTGTATGAATTTTGTTCTGAGCTCTTGAGCTGCCTCTGTCATTTTCACCAGCTTTAAGTTTGTGTTTTCTTGATCATCATTATTCTCATTAATATCTTTCTTCTTGACTTCAGTGAGATTTGTTACTGAACTTTAGTGTGTGTTTGTCTCTCTCTGTGTGTGTGTGTGTGTTGTGTGTGTGTGTATCTGTGTGCACAAGATTGCAAGTCATAGAACAACTAGCAATAGTTTGTTCTTTCCTTTTCTGCCACATGGGTACTAGGGTTTCAACACAGTTCATCAGGTTTGGTTGCATGCACTTTGACCTACTGAACCTTGTAGACCCTTATTGTGACTTTACGATGTCTCTCTTAAGTTTATGAGCCTTTTACTTAGACATTAGCCTTATGCCCTGGTCATTGTGTATTGAATATTTACTTCAGACTGAAACTTGGATAATATCAATCTTATAGTAATTTTAGATCTTCTCAGTGAGGGGACCTACTCACAAATGTCTATCCCTGCAAATAAATCAACCTTAAAAAAGGCAGTAACTATAACACAATAAAATAGAGATACAAGCTCCTAGACTCTTGACTAATTGACATCCAGCAAGATCTCCAGGTCTCAGACAAACTATGTAGGAGTGGTTTATGCACATCTCATTCCACAGTTAGCTGGGTGAGGCAGGTGATCCTGAAATCCTATTTCCATCAGGGAAAAAAGAAAATCTTCCCAGGTCTCCCATTCCTAATAAAACTCTTTCCTAAATAAAAATTATCAGTTCTCACACCTGATTCTCCCTCTTCTGACAACTGTTGTAGTCATTGTTCCTGAGCTGATGTTGGTTTGCATCCTAAATGTTTTCAAATTTAGAGCATATTGAAGGCCAAGAGTGAAAAAGTCATACTGATAACCTTGAATAAAGTCTTTGGGCATGACACACACTTGTAGGCCTCAAAGATTCTCCTTGACTATCTATAAAGCATTTTCCTCTAGAGTCATTGGTTCTTTTATAAGTCAATATCATTGACTTTGTTTTTAGTGTCAGCATGAAATACATCGAGGAATCTACGTATTAAGAAAGACTTAACATGTGTATTAATATTGCCTGTGTGGAGTATAAGGAGTCCTTAAAACTTTACCCAAATTCAGACAGCTGAGATTCCCAGCAGTACAGAGAAATAATGGATCCTGAGAGGTGTGCAACAGATTCCAAATGGGAAGTTAAGTTGCAAATAACATCAGGATTTTTTTGTCCCCTGGAACTACCATTAAAAGATAAGCTGAGATAGCTAAGTAATTCAAATATATCTGCTATTAAAGAGGACTGGATTGTCATAATCAATAATCAATAACTGGATTATGAAAGGACATATTCAAAGAATGGAAAGTTGTTATTATTAATATCCAGCTTCTTATCTAAAAGCTAGGCCATCCCTCTGTAATGAACAGCATGTATCCATACCAAGGCTGTGTGGTAGAAATCTATTTTGTAATCAGCATATTTTTAATGTTGTCTTCCAATCATAGAAGCTTTGATTATTCATAGACACCCTTCAAAATTTGGGTCCTGTTATAAGTTTACCAAGAAGTAAACAATAATGACTTTCTGCAGTAAACACTTCAAGTAAAGATATATGGACAATAGGGTTTGCTGTGTGACTTAGTACATCACACTACAGAGTCCATCATAAGATTCCCCTGACACTTCTTTCTTTTCTTTTTTTTTCTCTTAAATTTTATCTGGGGGAGTGCTGCAATGGCAGAGGGCAGATAATCAAGGATGGAAAATGAATGGGATCAAGAGGCATGATGTGAAAGAAACAAAGAATGAATAAAAAGAAAGTTAAAAAAATAGTTGCTCATTAACTTCCACCTGAGGTTCCAGCCATTCCTTCTCTTTGACCTCACAAACTGCAACTATTCACTTCACAGACAGATGCGGTAGGTACAGTATATAAAACATTGACTGGCATAAGTATTTGGATAGTTAATGCAGCTGTGGGTCTCATCAGTGATTCACCCATACTAGAGTAAGTAACCCCTCAGCCATGGTCCTGTAAGTCAGCAGTTCTCAACCTGTGTGGTGCAACCACTTTGGGAGGGTCAAGTTACCCTTTTCCAAGGTCAGCTGAGACCATTCTGCATATCATATTTTTACATTAACATTTTATAACAGCAGCAAAATTTCAGTTTTGAAGTAGCAACAAAATTTATAGTTGAGGTTTACTACAACATGAGGAACTATACTAAAGAAATGCAGCATTATGAGGGTTGAGAACCTCACAAGTGTAAGCAATTCCTATAAACCCATTAACACACCCACCCAGACATGGATAGTATTGGTTCTTTGCTCTTTGTGAATTTCCTGTCTGGGATGAATAGATATTTTTGTGTATCTTTCCAGAGAAATTCAACAGAAAGTCTTCCAAGTACAATTAGGCATTGCTAGTCTCAATATTGAGGAAAAACACACCAATACTTCAGAATGTGTGAGTGTGTTTGAACACAGGGTATTTACAGAGATTATTTAAAGAGTCTCAATATTGGAGAGACAATTATTTAAATATATTGTTTAGAAGAGTCTCAGTATTAGTGAAGTATAACAGAGGATTCAAGATATTATCCACATTATTCTCTTGTGAGTTCTCTTACCTTGGCTTATAGAACATCTTCCTATGTCTTCAATGTTCATTCCTATTATGTGTCTGCTTACTAAATTTATGTTAATGGCACTAATGATATTTGGTTTTGGAATCACCAAATTTAACTTAACAGAATAATCTCATTAAATACCCTCTGTTCAAACACATTCAAATTCTGAAGTACTTGTGTATTTATTCTCAACGGCAGTTACAATATTTCAGGTGACTCAATCACTTTAAGATGTTCACTTTGGTTCTTGGTTAAGATAGTATCTGCCAGCTGGGTAGTGGAGGTGCATGCCTTTAATTCCAGCACTCAGGAAGCAGAGGCCGTTGGATCTCTGTGAGTTCCAGGTCACCCCGGTCTACAGAGTGAGTTTCAGGACAGTCATATTTACCAAAATTCTCAGTTGCCAAGTTACTTTTCTCCTTTATGCAAATGAGAATTTATGAAAAAAAATCTCTGATACTTTCTTTAATTTCTATTTACTATTTAAAATATTAGTCTATGTCAAAGATACCTATTTTTCTCTAATAAGTATACTATGCTAATTATTGTGTTTTACAAAGTCTCCTGGTCTGAACAATAGATATCTCATGAAATTGGATTCAATTTATGGTCATCTAATCCTGTTATGCTTACAGAATTTCTTAGTTGAAAATTCTAGATTCAGAAGTGATATTTCCCCAAAGAATAATAATTTCTCTTAAATTTGTGGGATTTAGAATTTTTGGCTTCTTTGAGTTAGTAAGCTAATCTATGCTATAAAAAGTCATTGATCTATACATCTTTTTGCACATAAATCCACAGGGAGATAAATATTCATATTTCTATCTAAAATTATGTGAGTTTAAATGTTACATATTTATAATGCCATTTCTAAACTTCATTTAGATAATTTATTTCATCTCTCTTTACATTAAATACTATGGCCCTTATTTTCATTAATTCATTTATTTATTTGGTCAATCCCATGCTTAAATCCTACACCATTTGTTATCATCTCCTATATCTTCTTTGGAAACATCTTCCTATCTACATGTACAGGCTTCCACTATGATTTCTCTTTTGTGGCATGCCTCAGGCAGAGCTAGAGTAACTCAGAATCAGGGAAAATACCTATGTTAATGGTCTCCTTGTCCCACTTCTGTTGACCTGACAGTCTGAATCCACAGTAACAATACTACCTACTATGGAAGGAGTAACTCTGAATTCCATTGTGGCTGTAACTTCCTGTGATGCTGTGAAGAGTCTCCATTTTCCTTCCAGCATATTTCTCTATTCAGACTCATTAGGCTCCACTGGTCTATCCAGACCCATTGAGAACCATGCTTTCTAGAATATAGAAACAATATGATTGTGATAAAAATATCCAAGTTTAGAGAACATTGTAGATTCAAAGGCATAAATGAGTACATGTTAAGGAAAGGGCTTCCACATATGAAGACAATCACTCGCTTTAACTCTAGATGTAGAACAGGAGCAACAATCTGCATCTTCTAGGAATACTAGTCAGAGATACAAATGAAGTATTTAGCAGAGACTGAGAGGAGGCCATTTTCTCACACTGGAAGAGGGGATATCTCAACTCTGTCTGCTCATGATGAATGATATGAAGCAAAAAATTCCTAAACAGTAAGTAAGGCAGATGGCTTAGCTGAAGAGTACAGATGAGTGATGGCAGAGCCTGTTATTTATTATAAATCCCAACTCTGGTGGTTCTGGTTTATATAGTTCATCTTCTCACCAACTATGTCATGAAATGGAGGAAAAGAAAGACACTTTGATATCAGTAGCACATAAAAGCATCAAAGGAGTGTATGAGGTTCATTTCTTTAACTTCTGGGAATACATTCCATGTCCCACCTGAAACAGTAGCATAGTAAGCATGTATTACAACTGAAATTAATCATGTTACAATAGTATGTTTTCAAAGTATAATATTGATGCTGTCCATTTGCCCCAACACATGCATTGTCAATAATTTGCACATTCCTTATCTACCATAGGACAGCTGGTGACACAGGTCCTTGCTGACTTACTGAGATGAATCAGCCTGGAAGTTATGTCCAGATTAATCAAATTCTTTATGATTTGCACATGCCAGAGCACAATCTATTGATCTGAATGCTACTTAATAAGCTGTTCAAAACCAGTTCAGATATCAGTGTTACTGGGGAAAAAACTAAAGAATGATGACTCCTGCTAATCTCCTGGGTTCATTCTGGGGCTCCTGTTGGTCTTGCTCTCAGGTAAGGAAGGAAGACATCATTGTGCCACTTAGCACACAGTAACAAATGCTGACTCATTTTTCTGGTAATTCTTCCTGTACCATAATTTACAGATTATATGTTTCTGACCTCAGGTGGACAAGGGCCATCTAGCTGACTCAAATCACATCATCTCTGTCTGCATCACCAGGAAACACCATCAACTATTGGGCCAGTTAAAGGATTAGCAACTATTTAAACTAGTACCAGCCAAAACCCGGAAGAGCTCCTCAGTACCTAATATATTATACCACCTACTTTGCAAATGGAGTCGATAGAAGTTCAGTGGTAGTGAATCTGGGATATATTTCTTCAGAAGCCTGGAGTCTGAAGATTTTGCAGCTGATTGTTGTTAAAAGTATATTGGACTTCCTCCAAGGATGATATTATCATAATGAAAACTCAAAAGGAAGCAAACATTTCTGGTTGGAGTACCCAGTCATTTCTCAGTGTCTATCCATCTGCTGATAGTAATTTTTTTAAATTAACCCAGGATTCAAGGATATTTTGAGATTTTAATAGAAGTAGCCATGCAATATTTTTTTCTTGTGGTAATGTGTAGATGTAACCAAACGTCATATTAAAATAAGAAACACAGAACCAATGTAAAAGATAAAAGCCGAGAGGTCAGAGCTCAGAGCTAAAATCTTACCTCCTGCAGTGCTCCTAGCTTCCTGGAAGGAGAGCTGCTTCCTGTGTGTCTGCCTTTAAATAGTCTTTCCGTTCTGCCTTCTCATTGGTTGTAAACCCAAACACATGACTGCCTCATCACTGCCTGTAACTACCGCCCTCCAGGTCTTAAAGGCATATGTCTCCAATGCTGGCTTTATCCCTGAACACACAGAGCTCTTCTACCAAGTGCTTGGATTAAAGGCGTGCACACCGCCCCTCCGACCCCACCACCTCTGCCGCCGCCGCCGCCGCCGCCGCCACCACCACCACGCTCTTGTTATGGCTCTAATAGCTCTGACCCCTGGGCAACTTTATTTATTAACATACAATGAAAATCACATTTCAGTACAAATAAAATACCACCATAGTAATGTTCTCTGCATTAGCAACAAAAATTTAAATCATTGCCATGCTATTTAATTAGAGACAGAGGTTATAATATCCCAGGCATCAGGCTTGCATCATCAATTGGGTTCTTATAGCAGAAAATAAAAACAAAAAAGGACTATAACAACTTATAGTCTATACTTCAGCCATTAACAGGCCTATATAAGGTGGTTGCAGCTGGTCAGGAAGATCGGTGCAGGATCTTGGAGATATGCTACTGAGACCTGTCTAGGTGGTGCTGGGTTGCTCAGCTGATGCTCTTATCTGCTGCAACACAATAATGGTTAATCTGCAGTCCTTATTTATATCTATTTCTCTCTCTGTAATTGGTCAGTATTACATTCTGTTGCATTCTCTTATTCTAACTCTTAAATATCATGGTTGCATTCTTAATTGGGGAATTTTATAAGAAACCATGCAAGATTAAGGGTTATTACTTAACATTAATCCAGACATCAACATTAGCATCTGTGTGACAAGAAGCTTCATACAAAGCTATCTGAATTCCTGAAAATTGGGAACAGGAGTATATTTGTGTATTAAGGAAAAGGAGAGGTTTTAAAGATTGTTGTGTATATCATTCCTCATTTTTTGTTCACTGTGTGCCTTAATGATGATATGCAATATGTTGATAATTATGTCTACTGTCATCCCCCTCAACATCACTAACTTTACTGGAATTATCCTTCTGAGATAATCATTTTCTAATACAGCTTCAGCAATCATGGACTCTATTAAAAGACTTGGAAGTCAAGAGCAGAAAATTTAATATGTGGAAGTATCTGCATATAGAAGCATGAACTGGTAGCATGGTAAGTACTAGAAAATTATGAGGAATATGTTATAGGGAGTCAAGTACAGACTCAGAATAGTCAAGTACAAACCAGAATAGCAGCACTGGGTTTGTTGGACATGCCTCAGGGCAACAGACATGGAGGCTCTCTACCTTAGGTTATCTGTCTAAATGAGCCCCAGAGAATCCCAATCTCTAGTATTTACTTTCTTGAAATAACAGATATCTTTTATTAATCAATTTTGCATTATCATAACTGAAATAAATGATTTTTTAAAAGAGTTTTTTAAAAGAAAATACTTATTTGAATCATGTTATTAGAGGTTTAAAATCCATCACACTCTGGAAGCTTCTTTGTAGCCCCTCACTTAACATCACCAATGGCCTGAAAGCACAGACCAAGAACAGAAATATCCATCATAAGTACTATGTCCCCAAGGACCTTCCTCAAGTGCCTACTTTCTCAGGAAATCTATGCCAAAGTTTCTAGAACCTCCTTACTTAGTTCTATTTCTCTTGTTATAATAAACATCATGGCCAAAATCAACTTGAATAAGAATTTGGTTATTTCAGCTTACAGCTTATAGTCTATCATGAAGGGAGTTCAGGTCAGGAACTTAAGACTGGAAATTGGTGGCAAAGGCTATGAAAACAAAATCTGCTTATTGCTTTATTTCCCATGGATTTCTGAATTTTCTTTGTATCAGCCAGAACCATCTGTTCCAAGATGGTACCATCCACTGGTGTCTACACCCTCCCACATGAACAATTAATCCAGAAAATTCCCCCACAGACTTACCTATAGGCCAGGTGATAAAGGCAATCCCACAGTTAAAATTCCCTCTCCCAGATGACTCTACCTTGCATCAAGTTGACAAGAACAGAAAAAGGAAAAGACCAGCCAGCATGGAGGGATTACTTTTACCATTTATTATAATATAAAACTCGGGGATAAATGTAAGATTAAAAACCTGACACAGTCACCACAGTCTCAACACACCCTCTACCCTTAGCCTCCTGGTTCCAAAAGCACTGTGTAACATTTTGGCCAGGCCTCTTCTTCCCCACTTTTTCACTCATCCTGAGTCCCCCAATGACTCTCTGATCCATTCAGGCAAGCTGAATATGAACTCTGCTTCTTGAACCAAAAGCTCTATTCCACTGAAAAATAGACCATGAAATAAACAAAATTCCAGTAACACCAGCACACTTCCAAAATATGACTTAACCTGGACTCAAGTGTTCAATCCCTAAGCCTTATAAAATATTTCAGCTTCAAATCACATTTCTTAAAATTTTCAAAGATTATTATTGAAATATCAATTTGCTGTATTCAACCAATCTGTTATTGAATGTCTACAAAGTTTTCTGTTTTGCTATATGACTCACTGGCAAATATAATAGAAAGAGTGGTATGCATGGTTGTTGGTTTTTCAAAGGAACTATCACAAAATAACTCTTCAGAAATGAGATTTACTAGAAGAAAGGATCTCAAGAGCAAGATTCATGATGTTGTTTGAGAATTATTTAAAAAGAAATAAATGAACAATTTATTTAAAGCAATGTAAGAGGAACTAGAGAGATGGCATAGTGGTTGAGGGTATGTCCTGTTCTTGTGGAGGATACAGGTTGGGTGCCAGCATGCACATGGTGCCTCAGAACCATCTGCAACTTCAGTTCCATGAAAACCAAAAGATTCTTCGGGCCTCCAATGACATTTGACCAATACCTGGTACACATAATGTATGTGCAGGTATTCATAAAATCAAAATTAACAAATCTTTGAATATATATTCATAATATGTATATATATAATATATAATATATATATATATAGAGAGAGAGAGAGAGAGAGAGACAGAGAGAGAGAGAGACAGAGACAGAGAGAGAGAGACAGACAGACAGATAATAAATTGCCTCCATTAAAAACTGGAGAGAAAGGCATTCTGTCACAAGCCTTTAATCCCAACACTCAAGAGGGGATAGCTCCATGGTTAAGAGCACTAGCTATTCTTCCAGGGGAACTGCATTCAATTCTCATCACCCACGTGGAAGCTCACACCTGTCTGTAACTCCAGTTCCAGGCCTTCTGACAGTCTCCTACAGACCTATACTTAGGCAAAACACCAATGCATGTAAATATCATATACTTAAATAATAAAACCTATTTGTATAAAAGAGATTAAGCTGGCGTGTGGTGCACGCTTTAATCAGCACTCAGGAGCAGAGCAGGCGATCTCTGTGAGTTCGAGGCCAGCTGGCTACAATGAGTTCCAGAAAGGCGCAAACAACAGAGAGATCCTGTTCAAAAAACGAAAAAAAGAAGAATTAAGAACATTGGAGAGAGAATTCTTTAATGAGGTAGTGTAAAAAATGATAAGAATAATAGAGAAAGCCTTCATGAGAGGGATGGCATATGAGGTCACACCCAAAGTAAAGTGACTTCATAGAGAGGCTCAGAGGGGATATCTGAGTTATATAAGTTTGCGTTGTTGACAGGAAGTTTAAGGCCATATTATTTAAGGTGTCTAAGATGGCGTATTTGGAAAAGGACATTGAGAGTCCAGGTTTGATCATGAATTCACTTGAAATTGTAAAACTACAGCAGAACATGGATTCTTAACTCTGTTCATGGTAGAAAGCTGCATGGGTGTGATGTATGGCAGAGTCAATTCAAGGTAAGGATCCAGGTTACTAAGATTCACTGAAGGGTTAAAGTGGCAGGCCAATATTCTAACCCTACCTGGTGCTGTAACTCAGAGAAACAAAATACGACAAACAATAAGATAAAGAAAATCATGAGAATTCTTGTCATATCTGTGCTGCCGGGGCTAAGAGACAATAAAGCCAATTCCCAACAGAGGGCCCTTCCTGAACTTTCCCATCTAAGTTTCCTAGATACCTTCAAAGTCTGTTTGTACAAGAAAATATTATTAGATAATAGAGATGCTGAGAGAAACAAATGGGACATTTCAGCCTCTATATCTGCTGACCTGAGTGATTTCTGAGTTAAAGAAAGTAACTTATAGAACGATTGACAATATTAAGTTGCAATACCTTCAGACTCTTAGATATTTATGCTAAGAGTGAAATGTATCTCAAATCTACTACCATGGAGTCTCTTTTGGATCCCAAATCATAACTAAATATATACACAATTCAATAATTTAGGAGCTCTGTCTAGTATCTTTTGTGGCCAGTCTAACCTCTTATTAATTCTCTGATTTGCTCCACAAGTGATGATCTTTGAGAGATGTAGACAAGGAGGATGGTACTATGTCCTATAATGAAGGTTGAATGAAGAAATTAAATTGACAAACTGTAAAGATGTCTATAATTTCCACTCTATATTTATTTTTTGAGGTCATTAATCACCTTCTGACAAATCCAATAGCCATCAAAGAAGTTTCTTTGTAATCAAATATTATTACTACAGAAACCAATGGATGGACATGGTGCTCAGAACAAACGACTGTCGAGTGCTTAGCCATAAAGAAAAATAATGTCACCTGCTCTGCACTAAGATGTGGGAAACCTAAAGAAAATGACTCATACAAATGTAAGAGCCTGACAATGAGGAGATAGGCTATGGAATGCTTTCTTAGAGGAGTAATATTTACAAGGCAAGTATGAAAACACACCAGTTACAGTGGGCTGCATCATATTTCTGATCTACATAATTCTAGTTGGTGTATCCCCATTGTAAGACATGATATCTGTCAATAGGGACATATTGTATTCTTAGGAATTCATACAATTTCCAAACTTTTGCATCTATGTTTAATAAGCCTTCTTATTAATCTTTCCTTATGTTTACATAGCAAGAAGTGGGTGAATGTTCGTATGTTGATGACTGTGTATCTGACTGCATTTGCATAATTATTAGTTTTTCTATAAGTACACAGAGTGAGGAACACTCCAAGTTTTGGCTTTCTGTAAGTTTTTTTCCAAGCACATAAAGATTTACACTGATCATCATCCTTGTGATTATTCCTCTAGGCTCTGACTTGTTCTATTACACATCTGCCCAGCAGAGGGCAATAGTAACATGTTTATTTTGACAAAGTCATCAAGCTTAGAGCTGAACATCACTGAAAAACTAGGAATAAAAATGTTTCCCAAGTTCTTGATGTACTAACGCATCTACTAATACTTTCAGGCTTTTGATCACATCTGTGAGATTGGTCTGATCACATTTCATTAACGAAACCTCTAAAAGGTGATGATCCTGAAAATTCAATGTCATTAGAGGGGAGAAATGTTCTCCAGGGGCTCAGTCCAGTTTATAAAAAGCAGCCCAGGTAGAGAAAGATCAGAAGCTCAAAGTCTTCTTAAAATCACCAAGATGGAGAATGTTGGATGCTACAAAATTAATATTTCTATTTCCTTCTGTTTCAAAAATGAGTGTTTAGCAGGGTATATCATTTGCAGAAATATCTGCAGATCACAAATTGTCACAACACACTTGGTTTTCCAGGGCTTTATATCCTCAGGGCCATTTGATTAGACTGGAATGTATGAGCAAAGCCTTAGTTGAACAGCTGTTAGAAGGAAGGGGTGGAAGATCTGGGGCCTCAGGTTTTCTGATGTACATTATAGTCATCCTTAGCTGAGATTTACCATGGAAAAAATAAATACCACATACTACAAAGTAGAACCTGTCATCTATGTGAGTCAAATTAAACCTAGCTATCAGGAAACAGTGAGGATTTCTCTTGATCAGGAGCTTGTAACACTGTAGAGAAAACAAACAAACAAACAAACAAACAAACAAAAAAACACCAAGAGCTTTGGGTCTTTACCAACTTAAGACTACAGATAAGTGAAAGGACATGTGTTTATGAGACAAGAGCATCCTAGCCTACATACTGCTGTTTGCATATCTGGTCTTTAGAAACCACAAATGGCTCAATTTGTTTTTGAGAGAATGAACTTGGAGAAGAGAAGTTTGTGGTTAGGGACACAGATCAGACAATGAAATGAATTTGCTGGTGCAAATGGTCAACTTGTTGCTACTTTGTGTCTAGAATGGGAAACAGCTGAGGCTCCAAGCTAAAATATAGCATCATTTTTCTCCTGAATGTTTTAGTTTAAAAGAAGCACCTTTCCTTCCTTTCTTCATTATTTCTTTTCTCCTTCTCCTCTTCCATTTCTTCTTGGCGTGGTCTTTTTTTCCCCTTTGCATAGTGTGCATGGTATAAAAACATACCAGAATCTTGCTTCATTCTTTCATTCTTTTCTTCCTTCTTTCTATCCTTTCTTTCCTCCTTCTCTTTCTCATCCTCCTTGTACCCAGCTTCTTCTCTGTTGTCATCTTTATCTTCTTTGCATGGAATGTAATATGAAGACATTCTCACATCTTCGATTTACTAATTTCTATCTCCTTTCATCTTTCCTTCTATACTTTTAAATGAAGAAATTGTTGTTACCCAGTCTTCAGCATCCCTTGCTGTTTCTCAAGGAGAGAGGATCAGTATCATCTGCAGGACCATGTCAAATGACATTTCTGCAAAATTCCACTGGTATCATCAGAAGGAGAGAGCAAATCCTAAGCCCCTGATTTATGTCATTTCCAATCTGACTTCCAGAGTCACAACTCATTTCAGTGGCAGAGAGCCTGTGACATCTCACAATCACAATCAGCAACATGGTGGTTGAAGATGCTGCCACTTACCACTACCAACAGAAGAACAGTGGCCAATCCACAAGGTCTACAAAATAGAGGAAAAAACTCTTTCACCTTCTCAGGACCCAGTGGTTTTTCCCTCAGAAGATGCAACATGGTCAAGAATTTGATCGATATAGGGTATATTCTCTCAATATTTCTGCAATGGAATCAAAGATGAGTTTCACTTAAAGTCCTTAAGAAGTCCCTCTGTCCAAAAAAGAATAGAAAATGTGTAGATGGAAATAATGGGCAAGACAACCACAGTCCCCATCTTTGTAACACTCTGTGTAGAAGAATGTTTGAGAGCTATGATTCAGATATTCTCAACTTGGCACTGATCCTGTAGAGGATATCTTTGGGCTTTTGAGAATATATTCAAGGCTTTATGATCCATATTTTCATATCACTTTCCAATTTCTTGAGGAGTGACAGCTCTGCCTCAGAACAGTCCTTCACCAAGACTCTCTGTCTCCATAGAAAAGACCTAAACAATGAAAGCAGAGTTATTTACCAACTCCTCTTGTGGTGAATAATGTGGACAGTATCTTACTGCAACTTTGTAGAATGTATTACTGTGGAAATGTTATATATTTCCTTTGTATGTACCTAACAAACAACCACTGTCATAAAACTTGCAAATTATGACAAAAGATCTCCATACTATAATCTAAAGTGTGTGTTGAGGACATTTTATAATATAGTATTTAAATTTTAGAATCTAGAGGTACACGCCATTTACATATACTCACATACAGAGGTTACAAATATGTTCCTACATACAATAATTCACCTGACTAATTAATAAACAGATTCTAAGCCATTACATATTCAATACAATTCTTCTTTCAGATTTAAAATATTTACCTCTTCCCTGCTCTGGAGTTTATGGGTATTGTGATTTTTCTTGCCCACGGGCTATTGCTGCTTTGCAGTAGCAACAACTTGTTGCTACAACAGCCATGTGAAAACAGTGGAGACACAAAACCCCACAATGAATCACATTAACTAAGGGACATGATATAGCCTACAATTTGTTATAGAACTAGGGGATGCCTTCACATTGGATGGCCTTGACACAATATGGCCAAATACTAGTTCTAATCATATACATGCTTAGGATGATCCAGAGATTAAGTATAAAAATGTATTTTTCATTAATACTGTTGCCAATCTACATGGTTTTATCAGATGTAACTCAAATACGTATTGAATGTGTTAGAAGTAATAAATTCTGTACTCCATTAACTTTTGTAACTATGGTTAATGTATTGTCATTAATATTTTCTAACTGGCTTCCAAACATATTTATTTCCTGAAAAGTCTGGGTCTCATGTAGCTCTGACTGGCTTCCTATTGTAGTCAATAATAACCTTGACATTCAGGAATCCCTGCTTCTAACTTCCGAGATCTGGAACTGCAAGAATGCACCACCATGCCAAGTTAATGCAATGATAGGATTGTAATCCATGGTTATTTTTTCAGAGTAGGCAAGAAGTCTGTGATTAAGCCACATCCTGGCATATTTTATTAATTCTTGATAGCAAGAATTGGACTGCATATCTATATGTTCCTGCACCTATTTATGTGTGGTGGCAGAATTCTTACTAAAACTGCTGATCATTCATAGGAAGAAACATTCCCAGGATTTTTCATTAACGTTTGCTGAGTGCATTACAATTTGCCATAAATCACTGTTCACCTTTTTGGGTCCCCATTTGGACAAAATCCAATCCTGTTCTTATTTTAAAACTCTCTCCAATAGGGGAGACATTAATAAATGCCTATCCAGTCAGAATCACCAGCTTTTGACCAACAAACATTGGACCACCAATGACAAGAGAAGGTTCTAGTTTCTGATTCACTTGGCTTGTAGCATTTTCTCCTAGACCTGCCCACTTATATGAGAGTGGTCCTAGTACTTTACTTACCCACTGTTAGTCAGTAGAGACTTCAGATGCTGACAGTTACTTATGACACAGATGGAGAAAAGCCTGTCCCAGGGCTCTGGCCCTGAACAATGACCTTCAGGAACAGGGAGGGTGGAGTCAGTGTGATGCCTGCTTTTTTCCCCTTCACTTAATGTAGTCCAGTGCAGAGCTGATGCAGCAGCTAGATTGTGGATTCTTATAAACTCAGTGGACGATCCTGTTTAGTATCCTAAAGAGTTTCTAAAGTTGAGAACATAAGGTCCAGAGGAATAAATCCTGTCAGAAAGAAAACATTTTACCTCATACAGCTGACATCCAATTCTCCAATGATCTCAAAGGATCATTATAGAAAGTGATATACCTGAAAGGCTTATTTCATTGGCTTTTGAAAAGTCTCTTTCGTGCATTTTTCCAATCTTAAATATATAATCTTAAACATTGCTATGGGTATACATCTATGAAAATTAACGATTTTTCCTTGTGGCTTTTTTTTCCTATATGGAAGACTGTCCTCAGCTTCTTAGAATTGAGAGAGGAAACCATATTATTTTTTTTTTTTTTTTTTGGTTTTTCGAGACAGGGTTTCTCTGTGTAGCTTTGCGCCTTTCCTGGGACTCACTTGGTAGCCCAGGCTGGCCTCAAACTCACAGAGATCCACCTGGCTCTGCCTCCTGAGTGCTGGGATTAAAGGCGTGTGCCACCACTGCCCGGCCCATATTATTTCTTTATTTGGGAATATGAAGTAACTGGCTGTGAAGGAATGTGATTGTAAACTTCATGATCTCCAAATCCTCTTGTTACTGTTGTGAGAATGATCTGAGGACCTGTACTTTCCCCACACTAAATAAACATCACTTTCACATGTTGTTTCCTTATGTTGTTCTCTAGTCAATATGCAGACAGTACTCTATGGAGCAAACACATGATATTAGAATTAGGGATGCCCTATTAGTGACAATGTGTCTTTCTACTAATGAATCTCCTCATTTTACACACTTTTATGGATAAGACATTGTGCATGTCATGGAGGTTTAAACAACAGTAAAATAATTAGATTGTAGTTTGACTGTATTGTTATTTTCTCTATGGCAATAGCATGAGCAGGAAAATAGGCTTCTAGAGGATTTTGACTATTACGAGTTCAGTGTGGACAGTTACTGACCCAGTTTTTTAAATTGTATCTTACATCCATTAAGAACTATAGGATGTTCTGAGAATGAAACTTCATGAAGGAAATGAAGGTATAGGTAGTCAGCTGAAAACATTCAGACTCTGTATCAATCCAACATGATGCAAGTGAAGTCTTAATTCTCAAAGAATAGGAGAGAAGATTGGCTTCTCTGTTGATTTCCCCAGGGGTAGGACAGGTTCAGCACACACAAACACTGACTTCCACCAGCACTCTTGACATGGGGTGTGAATACTATGATTTAAGCTCTGCTTGTATTTAGAGAACAAATACACTCTATATAACCACTGAGTGGGTGAGTGTTCTGTACAAAGGTCATATAAGATTCTACAAAGAAGATGAAATTCAGTATGTGGTTGGAGTGAGTTTTAGAAACAAATAATGGAAAGCAGAAAATAATAAATGGGTCTGTGTGTTTGCAAAATGGCCATAAGAAACCTAAAATGATAATTTTCAGGGTCTGGTTGAAAAGATGGCTCCAAGAGCACATTTTGTTCTTGCAGAGAAATGAGGCTTAATTCCCATGTCCCACATGATGGTTTGAAACAATTCCAGTTCCAGGAGATATGTCACCCTCTTCTGACCTCTGTGGGAACCAGACATACTTGTGTTGCACATGCGCCAAAATGGTCATATACATTTATCAGACTCCACATCTTTAAAACCTTAATTGTAATTCTCCAATACTCAAGACTCAGGGAGCAGTTTTGTAACTGTGATGAAAAGATTGTAAGAGCCATAGGATCAGGCAGCTTGCTGAGATATTTTTGCCTCCTAGTAACAACAGGAACTTATACTTGTAAATTCTCACCAACACTACTATACTCATCAAGTAAGAGCTGAACAGGGAGGACATCAAAAAGCATTAAAAGCTGGATGGGGGAAAGTCCATGCGGCTTTGATTCTCCCCAAAGGATTACAGACAACTGAGTAAAACTGGAAGCAGGAGAGGGACTCTTCCCAGGAAAGAGCACACCAATTGGTTGCTCAGGGCCCAATGATCAGACTTGAAAGCATACATGCAAGTATTATTATATATAGTTAACTGTTTACATTTAGGAATATTCATGTATACACTAGTATATTCATAAAGTAATACAGTAATAAAAAAAGGCTATGAATTTGAAGGAGGGTGTGGGGAGGTGTTAGGAGGATATAGAGGGAGGAAAGTAAGAGAGAAATACCTTAGTTAAATAAATCTTATAAATAAATAGAAAAGAAGAAATAGCTGCCTGGCCTCAAAAACATATACAGCTACCTATGAAAGGACCCTGTAAGGATTTATGTACTTTCTAGAATTGCACCATATCTGACACAGTCCCTGCTATGGAGGGAAATATAACACGGAAAATCTACATTGAACGTGACAGCTATCAAAATAAAGTGCACCACTTAGAGTGGTGTTGTTCTTTGTTGTCCAAAGAGGAGCACATTCCTACAAATAAACCTGTACTGCCTTTCTGATCTGATACATAAGAGGGCTATAGGCTGTAATAAGTCACCAGCTTGGCCAATCCCATTGCTGATTTGCATGTGCCCAAAGCACAGCCCATTGCCCTGAGGACTTCTTCATAGTCAGGTCACACCCTGTGCCTATGGCTGTGCTCAACCATTGCTGATTTGCATGTGCCCAGAGCGTGGCTGCTGTTCTTCTTCATAGGCAGGTCAGTCCTGTGCCAGAGTCAGCCTCACACAGTCACAGCACAGACATGAGGGTCCCCACACAGCTCCTGGTGTTGCAGCTGCTCTGCCTTATAGGTAAGGGATTTTAATTGCTATGAAGAAATTTCCAAATGCACTGGAAATTTATTCAGCTGAGTCTAGTCAGTACTTCACTGTCTCTGTGAAAGCATTTTTCTAGTAGAATTAACTATATACAAATTTATTCTCAATTTTCCAATCTCAGGTGCCAGATGTGACATCCAGATGACCCAGTCTCCAGCCTCCCTGTCTGCTTCTCTGGGAGAAAGTGTCACCATGACATGCCAAGCAAGTCAGAACATTTACAGTAATTTAGCATGGTATCAGCAGAAACCAGGGGGACCACCTAAGCTCCTGATCTATGATGCAAATAATTTGCAAGATGGGGTTCCTTCTAGATTCAGTGGCAGTAGATCTGGCACACAGTTTTCTCTAAAGATAAGCAGCCTGCAGTCTGAAGATGTGGCAAATTATTACTGTCAACAGTATAATAATCTTCCTCCCACAGTTATACAAGTCATAACATAAACCCCCAAGGAAGCAGAAGTATGTGGCCTGGCTGCCCCAGATGTTCCTCCTGGTGAGTTACCCACTGAAACTGTTTCTCAGATGTTAGAACATTTTTAACACAGTTCATGATGAATCTTTTTTTATTGGTACAAGAGGCTAACCAGTCCTCTCTGTGGTCTATCATTCTTTCACTTCATTCAAAGCACTACAGAGTAACAATGTCTTTTCTACATTAACAGTGGACACAGTAGTTCCCTGTGAAGAGTCTGAGATATATCACTAATTGGGACTTATACAGAAGAGTGGAAGCTTCTGTGGATATTCAGCACATTATCTTTATGTACAGAAAGTTATCTTGCAGATGCCAGTATTACAAAGGGAGTGAATCATCACTGAGAGAAGCTGACAGCAGAAAGGATTCCTGGATTTCTCACAAAAGCTAGAGCACAGGTGTCAGAGAAAGGGATGGCTGCTTAGCCATGATCCTCTGCTGTGTCTCCAAATTCCAGCAGTGTGTGTTGATGCTTTCAGGTGCCTGCAGCAATTCACACAGAATTCTGCTGGCTCCTCTGTCCACTGGTCTACCTAAAAGAATCAACAATATTGAAACACACGCCTATGACTTTTAATCTCACCGTGTGCAGTAGAATATAGTCTTTTCTATATGAAATCATAGAAAGTAAAGGCTTGTCTTAAACATGCTTCCAGAAGTGATATTGGTGATGACTTGATATTCCAGAGCATACTTTTAGGAAAACAAAACAAAATAATACAAAAAACAGCGAAAGTGATCTATACCCCTCTCTCTCATTCTGTCTCTCTCTTAAAAATATTATCTATCATCTGCAAACATATTTTCAGTCTCTTCATGATGTCCCATTCATCTTCCTCTCTGTGTACCTAAAGTTTACATGGATATAATTATTGTGGTTTTATATAAAAAAGAACAAACAAGTAAGAAATTTTAATTCTACATTTCTAGGAATTTCTCAGTATTTTGTTCATTGAATTTCTATGTAAATTCTAGACTGAGTGTATCAACTTTTGATATGCCATAATATTAATTGCATTAAATTTAGTCATGTGTCAATTTAAGAAAGTATACAGTTAGGTGTTTCATTGGAATAAAAAGAATACCTATTGGTTAAGCAGAATTGTTGCACTTGAAAAGGACCTTGGTTTGATTCTCAGCACCCACATGGCAACACACATCTATCTTTAACTTCAGTTCTAGAGGATCTAGCACCTTCTTTAGCCTCTAATGGTACCAGGCATGCAAACTGTGTGCTTACATACATGCTGGCAAGACACTCATGCATTTAAAAGTATTGTTAAGGCAGCCTTGCTGAAGTTAATCATCAGTTCTGAGAGACTTTTTGGGTAATAGTTTTGGAATTTCTTATGTAGCAGAACATATCATCTGCCTAACTGATTGCTTCTAGCTAAATCCGTTCATAAATTATTCTATCTCTGTGACTGGAGATCCCAGAAATCTCAAAATAACATAGGAAATTAGGAAAATTATTTTCCTGCTGTCTATTTTCAGTGTTTTTCTTCCATGATTTATTTCCTATTTTCTTCTTTTGTCTTAGTACTCTAGGATTCCCAGCACTACACTGAAGAGTATTGCAGAGAGTGAACATCCTTGTGTTGTTTCTGGTGTGCTTTGGATTTTTCCCATTTGCCATGATGCCAGTCATAGCCTTAATGTGTAATGCCTTTATCATATTGAGTAATTTTCCCTCTATCCCTAGCCATCCTATCACTTTTAATACAAAGACATGGTGATTTCTTCCATAGGCCTTTTTGTGTATATTTAAGATGAACATATGGTTTCTATCTTTGTGTCCATTTATGTAATGAATTAGGTTTAATGATTTACACATATTGGACCATCCTTGAATATCTGAATGAAACAAACATGATTATGATGAATCACTCTTTTAATCTTGGATTCAATTTGCAAGTATTTTATTGAGCTTTTTTTCATCTATGTTGATCACATAATATACAGTGTTTGTTGTATCTTTATCTCGTTTTGAAATCAGTGTAAAATATTTTGAAAAGATTCCTTACTTTCCTATTTTGTTGAATAATTTAAGTAGTAATAACCTTGTTGGGATATATGAGTAGTTTTATGCAATTTTTAAATACTTGGTAAAATTCTGCACATAAAAATAAATATATTGTTAAAGAGATTCACATTACAAACACAGCTATGTTCTCTGTTCATTTGTATGCTTTTTAATGTACAAGGCCTATTCTGCTGTCTTCAGTGTATGTGGAATATTTTTCTTTTTTCTTCATCTTTAGACTTCTGTCATACAATACATCCCAACCACATCCTCCTCTCCCTCCACTCTTCCCAGCACTGTCCCCCAACTCCCTTTTTCCAAGATCTATTTCTCCTCCATTTCCCTTCAGAAAAGAGCAGAACTCTTTTTCCATTAATGTTCATGAGGGAGATTGTTCTGTAGTTCTCTTGCATTGTGGCATCATTGTTTGGCTTAGGAATCAGGGTAATTGTAGCCTCATAGAAGGAGTTTGGTAATATTCCTTCTGTTTCTACTGTGTGGAACAATTTAAAGAGTATTGGTATTAACTCTTCTTTGAAGATCTGGTAGAATTCTAAATTGAAACCATCTGGTCCTGTGCTTTTTTTGGTTGGGAGACTTTTAATGACTGTTTCTCTTTCCTTAGGGGTTATTGTACTATTTAAATAGTTTATCTGGTCTTGATTTAACTTATGTATGGGGTACCTATCCAGAAAATAATCCATTTCTTTTAGATTTTCCAGTTTTGTGCAGTAGAGGTTTTTGAAGTATGATTTTCTGGATTTCCTCAGTGTTAGTTGTCATGCCTCTCTTTTCATTTCTGATTTTTTTTAAATTTGAATGGGTGTCTCTCTGTCTTTTGGGTAGTTTGGATAAGGGCTTGTCTATCTTCTTGATTTTCTCAAAGAACGAACTCTTTGTTTCATTAATTCTTTGTATTGTTCTCTTTGTTTCTATCTTATTGATTTCAGCTCTCAATTAGACTATTTCCTGGCGACTATTTCTCCTGCGTGATTTTGTTTCTTCTTGTTCTAGGGCTTTCACGTGTGCTGTTAAGTCACTAGTGTGAGATTTCTCCAATTTCTTTATGTGGGCATTTAGTGCTATGGATTTACCTCTTAGCACTGCTTTCATAGTGTCCCATAAGTTTGGTTATGTGGTATATTCATTTTCATTGATCTCTAGGAAGTCTTTAATTTCTTTATTTCTTCCTTAACCCATTGGTGATTCAGTTGAGCATTATTCCGTTTCCATGAGATTGTAAGCTTTCTGTAGTTTTGTTGTTGTTGAAATCTAACTTTAAACCACGGTGGTCTGATAGAACACAGGAGGTTATTCCAACTGTTTTGTATCTTGAGATTTGCTTTGTGGTCAAGTATGTGATAGATTTTGGAGAAGATTCCATGGGGTGCTGAGAAGAAGGTATATTCTTTTTTGTTAGGATGGAATGTTATGTAGATATCGATTAAGTCCATTTGAGTCATGACATCAGTTAAGTTCTTTATTTCTCTGTTAAGTTTCGATTTGGCAGATCTCTCCACTGGTGAAAGTGGAGTGTTGAAGTCTCCCACTATTAATGTGTGGGGTTACATATGATATTTAAGCTTAGTAATGTTTCTTTTACATATGTGGGCGCCCTTGTGTTTGGGGCATAAATATTCAGAAGTAAAACTGCATCTTGGTGGGTCTTTCCTGTGATGAGTATGTAATGCCCTTCTTGATCTCTTTTTATTGATTTTAGTTTGAAGTCTATTTTGTTGGATATTAGGATGGCTACACCCACTTGATTCTTAAGACCTTTTGATTGGAAAGACGTTTCTCAGCCCTTTATTCTTAGGTAGTATCTATATTTGAATTTGAGGTGTGTTTCTTGTATGCAACAGAAAGATGGGTCCTGCTTCCTTATCCATTCTGTTAGACCGTGTCTTTTTATAGGTGAATTAAGTCCATTGATATTAAGGGATATTAATGACCAGTGATTGTTCATTCCTGTTATTTTTTGGTGTGTGTGTGTGTGTGTGTGTGTGTGTGTGTGCTTCTCTAGGGTTTACTGCTGTGGTGTTATCTATTACCTGTGTTTTCATGGGTGTATCTGACTTCCTTAGGTTGGAATTTTCCATCTAGTTCTTTCTGTAGGGCTGGGTTTGTGGATAGGTATTGTTTAAATCTGGCTTCATCTTGGAATGTTTTGTTCACTCTGTCTATGATGATTGAAACTTTTGCTGGGTATATTAGTCTAGGCTTGTATTTATGGTCTCTTAGAGTCTGCATTACATCTGTCCAGGTCCTTCTGGCTTTCAAAGTCTCCATTGAGAAATCAGGTGTTATTCTGATGAGTTTGCCTTTATAAGTCACTTTGACTTTTTCCTTTGCTGCTCTTAATATTCGTTCTTTATTCTGTACATTTAGTTGTTTAATTAGTATGTGGCATGGGGACTTTTTTGGGGGGTTCTGGTCTGTTTGGTGTTCTATAGGCTTCTTTTATCTTCATAGGTATGTCCTTCTTTAAGTTGGGAAAGTTTTCTTCTTTGATCTTGTTGAATATATTTTCTGTGCCTTTGAGTTGGAATTCTTCTTCCTCTATCCCTATTATTGGTAGGCTTGGTCTTTCATGGTATCCAATGGACATTTTGTGTTGTAATATTTTTGGCATTGGTATTTTCTTTGACTGATGAATCCATTTCCTTTATTGTGTCCTCTACACCAGAGAGCCTCTCTTCTATCTCTTGTAGTCTGTTGGTTATATTTGCATCTGTTTCTGTATTTTTACTCAGATTTTCTATTTCCAGCATTTCCTCTGTTTGAGTTTTCTCCATTGTTTCCATTTCCCTTTTCAGGTCTTTCACTGTTTCCCTCACCTGTTTCATTGTTTTTTCATGGTTTTCATTAAGGGATTTATTGTTCTCTTATGTTTTATTTGTCTTTTCCTCTGTTTTTTTTTATATATTTCTTCCCATTTTTGTTTGACTTTTCATTTTTTATTGATATCCTCCCCTTTTTGTTTATCTTTTCCTCAATTTCATTTTTGATTTTTTTTCTTTAAAAGCCTCTAGCATCTTCATGATGCTATTCTTAAGGTTGCTTTCTTCTGCTTCTTCCACTTTGTGAAGTGGAAGGTCTTGCTAATGGAGGAGGGCTAGGTTCTGGTGATGCTGTATTGCTCTTTTTGTTGTTATATGTACTTCTCGCTTGACATCTGCCATCTCCTCATGGATTCATTCTTGGTCTTATCAGGGCTCTTGGTCCCATCAGAGCTGACAGATTTGGCTTTTTCAGGAAGCCTTTCTTGGTCCAATGAGAGGTGGCAGATTCTGCTTCTCAGAAAGCCACTCTTGGTCTAATCAGGGTTGGCAGATTCCCTGTCTCCTGAATTTACTCTTGGTCCAATGGTGGTTCTTGTCCAGTGAGAACTCTCTTTTTCTGGGCCAGGTGGGAGCTCTCTGGGCTAGGTGGGAGCTCTCTGGGCTAGATGAGAGCTCTCTGGGCCAGATGGGAGCTCTGAGCCAGATGGGAGCTGGGGGATGATCTCCAATTCTCAGGAAGTGGTGGGCGGGTCTTAGGCAGATGGGTGCAGGGACAGGGCATTTAGATTGCAGGGTCCACTGGGGGATCTTGGAGAAGGGAAACCTTCCTAAGGGAGCCCTGCCAATTTGGGCAGGTCTTCCCCTGGAAAGGCTGGTGCCTAAGGATGGGACCTAGGGGCAGGCCTCCCTGGGTATGACCCCCAGGTGTTCACCTCTGGTCCAGATGGGAGTTCTGGGCTAGATGGGAGCTAGGGGCTGGTCTCCAGTTCTCAGGAAGATGTGTTTGGGGGGTCTATTTATTTATTTTAAATTGTACATTTTTTTCTTTTTTCTTTTTCTTTTTCATTTTATTGAAAATAGACTTTTGGTAGTTTAGTTGCAGGCCAGCAGACACGACTCCTGCCGGCAGACCTGCCCTCCCCATTGGGCCCTGTAATCTACAAGTCCCATTCTGTCCCACAAACCCACCATCCACCTCATTTGCTCCCCAAGACACAGACTGTGCCAGCTTCGTTTGGATCAAGAGGTGAGTGACTGTTCTCCCAGCCAGTCAGCCCAGTCTCTAGGCCCTGGAGCACATGTGCCACACCACTCCCAGCATTGCAGCCCCCATTGCAGAAAAGCAGGCAAGACTCCTGTGGGCAGACTTTCCCACCACCACCCCACATTGGACCCTGTAATATACACATGTTCCATTCTATCCTCCAAACCTATCTATCCCCCAAGGTCCAGAGGATCCCTGAGACAAATACACTACCAGCACCAGTTGGACCAAGAGTGCCTCCCTGAAACACAGATATCACTTTTACTGATTGGAGAAATAGGTAGGCACCAGTGCAAGAAAACATTCAAAAACATAAGTGTATTATGACACCACCAGAATGTAGTGCAACAGAGAAATCAAGATATTATCCACATTATTTTTCTCCTTTGTGTTTATGAAGATTTGCATAAAAGTCTCTGATACTTTATTTAATTTCTGGTTACTATTTAAAATATCAGTCTAACGCAAAGATTCCTATTTTCTCCAGTAAGTATATCAGGGTAATTTTGTGTTTTTTCAACACTTCTAGTCTGAACAATTGATGTCTCATGAAACTGAATTCAGTTTATAATCATCTGATCCCTTCATGCTTATAAAATTTCATAGTTGAAAATATTAGATTAAAAAAGATTTTCTCTTAAATTTGTGGAATTTAGAAGTTTTGGCTGTTTTGAGTTATTAAGCAATACATTCCTTCTATGATACAAGAAATAATCTATTATGCAACATTATCTACATAAATCCACAGGGAGTTATGTGTCCATATTTTTAGATAAAAGTATATGAATGCTATAATATTAAATGTTATAATGCTATTTCAAAAGTTCTTTTTTATATTTTCTTTCAACCGCATTTCCTTATATTAAATACCATGAGTTAGAACACCTGAAAGACAATCTACATGCAGATGTTTCCAAATACTGAATATTCTGCTTTTGACTTCCAAGTCTCTTAATAGAGTCCCCAAGTGAGGAAACTGGATTAGAAAATAACTATCTCTGAAGTACACTTTCAGCAGAGTTCGTGAAGATGAGGGGGATGACAGTAGAAATAATTATGAATATATTACATCCTCACTAAGTCACACAGTGAGCATAAAAGGAGGAATGGCATTTACACACAGCAATATTTAATAGTATGTACTCACTCAAAAATGGATACTAGAAGTGAGGGAAGGGATGTCCAGACTCCAACCCACAGCTCCAGAGAGACTAGCTAACAGGGAAAAACCCTAGGAGGGACACATGGATGACTCTGTGAAGGAGAAGTGGATGAGATCTACATGAGTGGACTGGGAGTGGGGGGATGGCAGAGGTCGAGGAGTGAGGGATGAGAACATAGGGAAACAGGAGGGTCAAGCTGGAACAGAGACAGAGTGGGAGGGGAGGGAGGGAGATACCATGATAGATGAGGACATCATGGGAATAGGAAGAAGCAGGGTGCTGGGGAGGCTCTCAGGAATCCACAAGGATGATCCCACCTTGGAGTGCTGGCAGTGGTCTAGAGGGTGCCTGGACTGGTCTACTCTGGTGACCAGTCTAGTGAATACCCTAATCGTCATCATAGAGCTTTTGTCCAGTGACCAATAGAGGCATATGTAGAGAGATTCATGGCCAGGTGCCAGGCTGAGCTCCGGGAATCCAATAGATGAGAGACAGGAGGGATTCGGCAGGTGGGGGATGTGGAGATCATCATGGGAAGATGACTGACCACACTAGTGGAAGTCCATGAACTGTAGACTAGTGGCTGTGAAGCATCCATGGGACTGAACTAGGCCCTCTGGATATGGAAGATGGTTGTTTGGCTCAAACTGTTTGGGGGGCACCCAGGCAGGGAGATCAGGATCTGTCCCTGGTACATGGGCAGGCTTTGGGGAACCTTGTGACAGTGATGTGATGCCTTGTGCATCCTTGGTGCAGTGGGAAGGGGCTTGGACCAACCTAGGCTCAGTGTGCTGGGCTCTGCTGACTCCCCATGGGAGACCTTAATTTGGGGAATCTGTGGATGTGGCGTGGCTAGGGAGGGAGGGCTGGAAGGTGGGAGGATGGAGGATCTGTGGGTGGTATGTAGAGTGAGGAGAAAATTTCATAATAAAGAAAAATGAAAAAAACTTTCCTTTTCCTGAAAACACAAATATCTTTCTGTTCCCAGTTTCCAGGAAAGCAGATGGCTTTCTATGAAACTTCTTTTTATACAGATGCCACTGTTGCCTTCTGGACTAAAGTTAAGCTATAATCCTTAATCTTGCATTTTTTCCTATAAAATTTCTCAATTAGGGACACAACCATGACATGTAAGAGTTAGAATAAGAGAAAGTAATAGACTGTAATATCGGCAAACTACAGCGGGACAAATGGAAATAAGTAAGGGCTGCAAATTAACTATTATTGTGTTGCAAGCAGATAATAGTATCAACTCAGCTTCAAACCACTGCTTTCAAAGGTCATTATTGAGATACCAATTCCCCATATTAAACCAATCCCTTCTTGAATGTCTACAAGATTGTCTGCTTTGCTATGTGATTCACAGTTGGTAAATAGAACATAATGGGTGGAATGACTGTTAATTTGTCAAAGGATCTGGCATATAATAAGCCTTAATAAATGAGGTTTATTAGGATAAAGTGTCTCAAGACCAGGATCCATGACTTTGTCTGAGAAGGATTTAAAAATAAATAAATAAACAATGCATTTTATTCAATGTAAGAGGAACTAGACAGATTGCTTAGTGGTGGAGAATAGTTGCTGATCTTGCAGAGGATATAGATTGGTTGCTAGCAACCACATGGTGCCTCAGAACCATCTGCCACTCCAGTTCCAGGTAAGCCAACACCCTTTTCTGTCTTCCAATGGCATTTGACCATGCACATAACATATGTGCAGGCACTCATAAAATAAAAATTAACAAATCTTTATATATATGTGTGTATATATATGCAATATATATATATATATATATATATATATATATATATGAAGAGAATAAATTGCCTTCATTAAAAACTGAAGAGAAGGGCATTCTGCCACAAGCCTTTAATCCCATTACTCAGGAGAGTATTGCTCAATGGTTAAGAGCACTGGCTCTTCTTCCAGAGGATCCTGATTCTATTCCCAGCACACATATGGTGGCTCACATCTGTTTGTAACTCCAGTTCCAGGGATTCTGACACTCTCTCTCATATATATATATATATATATATATATATATATATACATATATTATATATATATATATGTAAAACACAAGTGAATGTGAAAATAATTATGTATTTTAATAATGAAGCCCATTTGTTAAAAAGAGAAATTAAAAAATAACTGTAGAGGAAATTCTTTAATGGGTTACTTTGAAAGAAGAGTAATAATGATAGGGAAAGCCTTCATGAGAGGAATGGCATATGGGGTGATATCCCCCAAAAAAGTGGTTTCATAGAAAGGCACCAAAGGGATATCTGAGTTTTATAAGCTTTAAATTGTTTGCCTTGTTATTTAAGGAGTCTAAAGTGGCATAGTTGGTAAAGACCATTGAGAGTCCAAGTTTGATCATGAATTCACTTGAAATTGTAAAATTGCAGTAGGACATGGATGCTTAACTCTGTTCATGGTAGAAAGCTGCATGGGGACATGATGTATGGCAGGATTTCTTCAGGATGAGGATCTGGTTTTCTAAGACTCACTGAAGGCTTAAAGTGACAGACCAATGTTCTAACCCCACCTGGTGCTGCAACTCAGAGAAATAAACACATTAAACACTAAGATAAAGAAATCAATGAGAAATCTTTTCATATCTGCACTCCTGGGGCTAAGAGAGAATAAGGACAATTTCTGATAGAGGGCCTTTACTCAACTTTCCCATCCAAGTTTCCTAGAGAGCTTAAAAGCCTGTCAGTACCAGAAAACATTATTAGATGGTAAAGATGCTGAAACAGATGTGACATTTCAGCCTCTTTATCTGCTGGCCTGAGTGATTTATATTATGAGTTTTAGAAGGCAAATTATAATACTATTGACAGTAATAAGATGCAATAGCCTCCTAAAGTCTAACCTGTATTTTTAAATTATATATTACATTTTAAATGAGTCGCATAAGCACAATACCCCAAAGAGAATTAGAAACATACATAATGTGTATCAAAAGTATCTTTAAATTTGTATCAATAAACTAAAATCTGTAACAATGTAAATTATTTTGAGATTAATAGTTGTTTTTTGGAATAAAGTAGATTCACTAATGTACCCTTTTATCTCATCATTTCTATATCATATCCATCTTTTTTCTTTTAGAAAAAGATCTTTGAATTTAACTCTTTCGTTTAGCTTTCTTTTTTACTTTGACCAAAAACAACTTGTTACCAGTCCCCCTAAACAATGACAGACCTTCATAATCCATTGAATAACCAAAACCCACCCATTCCCCATCTCTTTGGAACATAGGTGTCATTATCCAGACTACATCCTGTTTTCTATGTGCACTAGTATCTTTGGGTGAGCCTTGAAAAAATCAGTATAATTGTTAAGTCTTCACTGGAGTAGTTTGTAAGGTTGGACCATATCAGCCAGCAACCTTGAAGCTATTTTAGATTAAGAATTCTAAGGAGACTGTAACAGGCACTTCAAGATGTTAGATCACCTGGGCCATCTATTTTCATTGGTGTCTAGTCTCCTTGTTCTGAAGAAACAAAAACTCTTAAAGGTAACATACATTTCTGTATTAATATGAATATAAAAATGTATGTTGTACAGAAGTAAGCTAAAGATATTTTTTTGTTTTATGTTTGAGCAGGCAAAATATACATTACATGTTTTGAAGTTAGTTTATTTATTTATGTATATAGTCAGGATTTTCAGGGATTCTTCTTTGATTAATCCTGACCCATATCAACCTGGAATGCATTCATAGATTCTCATTTACTAAGGAAATAAAACTATAACCTCTTCAATAGAGCAATACATGCTTTGACTTCCATTTTGAAGTCAAGATATTTTTAAAATATACAGGATAGTTTAATATAGCAGCTTTCATAATTCAGTGTCTATTAGAAGCCAAAAAATTGAAAGACAACACAATAACATACAGGATCAAGACTCCCTGTGTATTTTCCAACTCTTCATAGAATATAATAAAGTTATATGTAATATATATATATAATAGTTATATATATAACTATTTCTTTTTAAGGATTTTTCTTTGTTATTTTTAAACTGTTTTATTGTATATTATATATAATATATATATTTATTATTATTTATATTATATATATTTTTTCTCTCCCAATCCTATGTATATTTGAAACACACTGCAATCTGTCTAGAGGTTTTCTTCCATCTGTATCTGTCTCTACTGAGCATCTGTATTGTTCTTTGATTACATGAGATGAAACTTTAACTGCTATGTTAGTCACTAGCCGGCTCAGATTAGTGCATGTCTTAGTGAGTGGCATTGGCAGCCATCTCCTCCCCACTTGGTTCCTTAAGAACCTAGCTTTATGGTGGAGATATTGGTAAGAGCCACATTACTGCCCCAGCTCTGGGAAGATGTTGGTCCACTCTGCCACCAAGCAGCTTGCCTCCTACTGCTTATAAACCCCATTTAAGTGTTCAGTAGCAGGGCCTTTTTTAAAAAGAGCCAGGCTGGGTTTGCTGCTAGCACATATCCAAGGAAGCTACCATTTTTTAAGGAGCTGAGCATCTGCTTATTGCTAGCATGATAGCCTACCTGATAAAAGACAAGTATCTAATCAGGAATCCATGTTTGGCTCCATTTTTGTGTGCTTGGAATATTTTTCTTAAGCTTTGTTGGGTCTTATGTGGAAATTCCAGCCCTACATTTGAATGCTTTTTGTGTGTGGACATTTCTGTCCCACCAGCCAGTTCCCAAATAACCACACAAAGATTTATGATTAATTATTATAAATGCTTGACTGATAGCTCAGTCTTGTTACTAACTCTTACATGCTAAATCAACCCATATTTTTTATCTTCACTTTGCCATGTACATTGGTACCTTTTATTAGTACAACAAGTTTATAACCTATTTCCTCTGCATCTTTTTGTGACTTCCCAGACTCTTCTTCTTCTACTTTGCTCTCTCTCTTTGTCTGCCAGTTATGCTTGACCTCTACTGTCTAGCAATTGTTTATTCAGCTTTCTAATAAAAACAATCACAGTGGCATATATTCACAGTGTTAAAGAATATTCCACACTACATGATTTTATTTGATGTATCCCCAATGTATGAAATAATATCTGTGAATAGGGACAGAATGTATTTGTAGGAGTTCACACGCTTTCCACACTTTTGCATCTATGTTTAATAAGCCTTCTTTTTGACAATCTTTCCCAATTTCTTGATAGCAAGAAGTGGGATGAATGTTTGTGTTTTGACAACTGTGTTTCTGACTGTATTTGCATGATTATTCATTTTTCTCTGAGTACACAGAGTGAGGTACACTCAAAGCTTTGGCCTTCCATATCCATGATGCATTCCATCTTGGGTTCCCATCAGGGATTTTTTGGCAATAATTGTGAAATAAGTTTGGCTTGCACCATCAGAGCCTGGTGCATGAAAATGCTGTAAAGTATTAGTGGCAACAAAGATATAATACCCTCACACAGTGCTTCAATTGTTCTTCCTTGTCTCCCACCTGCTGACAGCTTCTCTCATATGTGGTCAGGTTTTAAAGATTAATGAGAAGTTTTGGTGGAAAGGCCCCAGGAGACTGATGCTTACATAGATTTGCATACTTAAATCTCAACCCACAAAGGATAATACGATAATATTATAATATGATAATGTCGCTAATGATTCTCTAAAAAGAGAAGTTTTTCACTTACATTATCTAGGTGAGCTGTGAGTTCGAGACCAGCCTAGGGTACCAAGTGAGTTCCAGGAAAGGCACAAAGCTACAAGGAGAAACCCTGTCTCAAAAAAATATATATATCTAGGTAAGCATGGGTGTGATCTATACAGGAAAACAAAAGCCACTATATACATTCATGTAGCAATCATTTCAAGACATGCAATGTGAATCCAAGTAACACCTGTGATTTTACTTGCAAGGTCTTATGAAAATTTCTACTAGAATCTTTGGATTCCCTGGTGCTGTTCTGAACTCAGAGCTCCCAACTTTGAATGCACAGAGTGCCTAACCATGCTGTCTTTAGACCTCCTCAAGCAGCCTATTATTGATTCTGAGTATTGGCAATAAAAAGCCAACTGTAGTTCCTGTCATGGAATGATATGAATGTTGATGATGAGGGGAATATTTATAACATGTATGTGCATCCTTTGTGGTATTGTCAGCAAGATTCAGATTGGTAAAAAAAGAAACTTCATAGAATCACAGAGCAGATTGAAACTGAGCAATTTCATTAACTATGTAGCAATCTTTTGGGAACTTAATGAATAGATGGATTATACAAAAGTGAACATATAATTCTCTTTTCTCTTACTAGAGGAATATCTTACTGTGATCTATGTTGAAACAATGTATCTACAATTTTATTCAGAGTTAAAGTAAAGTAGAGGACAGATACACTGCAATAGATTATCATTCCCTGCATGAAATTTCCTCAATAGGTAATTCTTGGAGCTTCTGTTTGTCATTCAGAAGAAGGAGGTGTTGTTTGCTGTGAGTTCTAATGTGCATGATATTCAGTTTTAATTAATATGCTTTGTTCAATGCATATATCTTTTTTTCATGATGTATCTGATTGCAACTATATGTGTGGTAGATCACGGATATGCATAAAATAATAAGCAAGAAGATATCCATAAAGTGTTATTTTAAGGACACTGTTAACTGAGCAAAGTCAGTTGTAGGCTGAATTGGTTGACAAAAGATGATTATATAATTTTTTCTAGGTAGATTTGGCCATGCTACAGACTGCTATGATGATGTCATATGTTGAAATGACCTGACTGCTTTGTTGGAGAGTGGTGTGGATGCACCTTGATGACATGATTGTTCCATTGTCAGTCAGCTTTCTTCCTCTCTATGCATCCTGCTTGCAGATGAAGGTTTAAGCTCATAGCTACTATTCCAGGGCCATGTCTTCCTGCCTGATGCCTGCTTCCTACCATGTTGGTCATGGACCAACCCTCCAGAATAGTAAACTCCCAAATTAAATGCTTACTTTTAAAAACTGTTTTTCGTTGTGGTATTTTGTCACATCAATAGAATAGTAACTAAGACACTTCTCCTAGTAAGGAGAGAAATAAATAAATACTTCATAGAAGAAATCCTCCATTCCTTCATGCATACAATGTGAGAATTGACAAGCTGTCTGAGGACCCTTTGTTCAGGAAGACTTACTTTCAGTGAAAATTGGGCTCTCAATTCTCAGAATAACCTGTTCCCAATACTAGTTTGTGAGAATACTGGGTATTTAAGATTTGTAAATATTGAAGACTTACTTATTTTTATTTTATGTGTTATGTGTTGTGGTGATATTTTATTTATGCTGAAATGTGGTGATATTTTATTTGTATGTTAATAAATAATGTTTGCCTGGACATCAGAGGAATTAGCAAGCCATTAACACAAAAATCAGGCAGTGGTAGAGCACACCCTTAATTCAATCACTTGGCAGGCAGGGTCTCAGTGTGGGTTCAAGGTCACACTAGGGAACAGAGTCAAGCGTGGTGACACACACCTTTAATCCCAGTACCAACCATAGAGACTTGAAGGTCTGTACAGACAGGCACTGACAAGGAAGTGAGGTAGCTGGGCTAAGATAGCCAATGAGAGGGCAGAACAGCAAGGCAATAAATGCACTGGTAGACAGGAAGTAACTCTCTTTGGAAGCTATGGCGTGGTGAGTTAAGATTAGCTGATGACTCTCACTATTTCCCTGATCTCTAAGGCTTTCACCCCTATATTTGGATCCATGGTTCTTATTTGATAAGACTGCATAGAAATTCAGCTGCAATGTGTATTGGTGTTTTGCATATATAGGTGCAATGACCTCAGTGGCTAGGAAAAAGGACATAGAACAGTTTGTCTGATCCCTATATAAAAACCTCACATTGGCCTTTTACTCCAGGCAAAGAGAAACACAGTAACACTGTCAGCAGCTGGAGATACCAGAACTTGCAATGGGGACAGCCTTGGCTCTAACTTCTGCTTCCTTGGGAGGTTTATGCCATGGCTTGAATCACTGTGGGAGGGGTACTGTAATTCTGTTGACAGTAATAGGCTGCAAAATCTTCAAGCTGCAGGCTAATGATCTTGAAAGAATACTGTGTGCCAGATCCACTGCCAGTGAACCTTGATGGGACCCCATCTGCCAAGCTGTTAGCATCATAGAACAGGAGCTTAGGAGGTTTCCCTGGTTTCTGCTGATACCATGCTAAATAACCATAAATGCCCTCACTTGCACGACATGTAATGGTGACACTGTCTCCCAGAGATGTAGACAGGGAGGCTGGAGACTGGGTCATCTGGATGTCACATCTTGCTTCTGAGGTTGGAAAATAGAAAAGAAATCTCCATAAAATTAATCCTGTTAGATGCGGACTTTCCCAGAGACCAGGTAGCACTGACCACACTTAACTGAATGAATTTCCAACTCTGTCTTTATTACCTGTAAGCCAGAGCAGCAGAAAACCCAGGAGCTGAGTGGGGGCCCTCATGTCTGTGCTGTGCCCCATGTGAGGCTGACTCCAGCACAGGGTGTGACTTGACTATGAAGCAGTTCTCAGGACAGTGGGCTGTGCTCTGGGAACATGCAAATTAGTGATCACTGGGCACAACCATAAGATTGGTCAAGTCAGTGACTTATTACAGGCATGTAGTCCTCTTATGTCTCAGGTCAGAAAGACAGTACAGTTTTATTTGTAGGGAATGTGCTCTACTCCGAACAACAAAGAACAGTACTAGTCTATGAGTTACACATTATTTTGATTTCTGTCATGTTTAATGCAGAATTTCCTTGTTATTTTCCCCCATTGTATCATGTCAGATATGGTACTGTTCTAGACAGTACATAAATGATTATAAATTCTTTCATAGGTAGCTGAAAATGTTATTGATGTCAGGCAGCTTCTTCTGTTTTCTTTTTTTTTTTCATTCACTGCTTATTTGTGAAACGGAATTTCAGTTAAAGCATTTCTCCCTTCCCTTTCTTCCTTCCAAATCCTCCCAAATACTCCTTCCCATTCTCCTTTAAATTCATGACCCTTTTTTCATAAACTATTATTTCATGCATAATTGTACATGTATACACATACATATATTCCTAATATATCTTGTTGATAATGTATGTTACTTGTATGTATGTTTTCAGGGCTGACATTTTTGCAATGGACAAACCATTGTATGCTCTTCCCTGGCACATAGCCTACTCCCAGCTTAGTTAATTGTCTGTAGTTCTTTTGTAGAATTGAAGCCTCCTGTTCTTTACCCATCAAGTTTAACATATTGATTCATGTCCTTATGTTTCAGTTCATATTTGAGTGCTCATATTGGTGAGATTTTGGGTATAGCTTCTGCTTTTACTAGAAAACACAATCTCACAGCAAACAAGCTGGTTCTATGACTCTGTCAATATTTCTACCTCCCTTTCCAAAATGTTCCATGAGCCTTTGTTATGGGAGTGTTTTGTAGAAGTATCCATTGAGACTGAGCCCCACAACTCACCATGCAGGTTCTTGTTCACAATGATTTCCAGAAGAGCAATTGAATAATACTGAAAGACATGGTTTGTAAGCAAGGACAGGATCTCTTGGGGATAATAAATGCTTTTTGGTAAATACTATTGATTTACTTATTTATGATAGCTCAGCTACTCAAGAGCTATGTCCATCAAGGACAGACAAAGTCATGTACTCTCTTCCTGGATTCAGCTAAGATTATATCTATTCCCAATGTTTCTGTGAAGCTTCAGATTACTGCACCTGACTTATACTCCTTCTTAACATAAATTATTGTCCTTAAGAAATATGAATTTCTATCAGAAATGATCCTTCATGTCCTTGAATGAACAATGGTTCCTAACCTTGCATATGCTACAGATTCACTGACTAACTGTGGCTAAGAAATGTGCCAGCCCATTTTCACAGAAGCTGACTCCAGCACAGGGTGTGACTTGACTATGAAGCAGTTCTCAGGACAGTGGGCTGTGCTCTGGGAACATGCAAATTAGTGATCACTGGGCACAACCATAAGATTGGAGAAATTTTTGGAACTCAAGGGAATCAGAAAATAGAAAGTTACCTTTTCCCTAGTGTTACCTTGGAAGGTAACAGTCAAAAGTGGCAGTCTAAAGTCTGGTGATCTTGACTGGTTTGGTTTGTATTATTGCCTCCCCATGCTGAAAATTGTTAAAATGAGGACAGGATTGGTTCTTTGTCCAAGAGGATGCCAAAAAATAAGGGAGCATGATTTATGTCAAATTGTAATTTGCTTAGAAAAAAAAAAGAACCAAACCTGGGATTATTTCTTTCTGTGAATGAAAGCATTAGGAAGAATTCTGAGTAGATTTTCACACATAAATATATGCAGGGAAACATACATATGCAATCCAATTTTAGCTACTCAGCAGTAAGAAAATATTGGGCTGAGATGCAGCTTAATCACGGACTACTTGCCTACTGTGAAAAAATGATCCCTGGGTTACAGCCTTAGCATTGAATAGGCCTGGTGCTACTACACTCCTATAACTAGCTCTTGGGAAGAGGAAGCAGGTTTTCCAGAAGTTCATGGTCACCATTCACTGCAAATGAAGGCCATCCAGAGCTACATGAGACCTATATTTTATCAAAAATCTAATTTTGAAAGCAAGAAATATTGATGACAATAAATTAAACACAGTTGCAAAAGTTAATGCAGTAGAGATTGTATTATTTCTGATGCAGATATTCAATACACATTTGAGTTACATCAGATAAAACTATATAGATTGGAAAAAGTATTAGCCAAGAATACAGTTAATATACCTAATATTTGAAACACCCTAAGCATATATATGATTAGATCTTATATTTGACAATACTGTGGCAAAGTCATACAATTTGAAGACAAACCATATTTCAATAGCAGTTTGTTGGCTATTTCATTTAACTTAAATAATATGGTTCCTGGGGTATAGAAGTTTCATTAGTGCCCACCTGGATGCCTGGGTATTGCTGTTGCTGCTGCTGCTACTACTGCTGAAGCTTATGGTCAAGCAAGCACACTGACATCACAAACTACAGGAAGATGTAAGGATTTCAAATCTGAAAGAAGGATTGTATTGAACATGCAATGCTTAAAATTTTTCAATTGAATCATTGTACAGAGGAACATGGTTGTGATCTATGTATGTGAGTATGTGTAAATATGTGTGTACCTCCATATTCTAAAATTTAAGGATATATTGTATGATGTCTCAACCTGTTCTTTTGATAGTAGAATAAAGACCCTTTGTCATAATTTGAAAGTTTTAAAACTTTCTTACATTAGTTCTTGTTTGTTAAGCACACCCACTCCCAAAGTGTAGCAGAAATTTTTTCTGTGTCCTGCCTGGCCCACTGTTGGGACAAATCTCTCATCCACAGTCCTGCAGCCTTTTATAAAATGATTAGTCAGAAGCTTTTATTAATTAAAACTGCTCAGCCATTAGCTCAGACCTACCACTGACTAGCTCTTACACTAAAACATAGCCCATTTCCGTTAATTTATATGTTGCCATGTGTTCTGTGGCTTTACCTGTGTACCATTACATGCTGCTCCCTGGGCAGCATACTGGCATCTCCAACCCAGGCTTCCTCTTCCCAGAATTCTTCTTGTCTGCTTATCCTGCCTATACCTCCTGTCTGGCTACTGTCCAATCAGTGTTTTATTAAACCAGTGTACAAAAGCATTATTCCACAGCACCAAAGTGTTGTATATTCTGCAAAAATTCAGTAAAGTATTATAATTAAAATTCCCACCCCCCAGAAGAGATGATAGAGAAGTCTGCTTTCTCCTTTAGTTTCTTCCCCTTGGAGAAACAGTCTCTGAGGAAGGACTACAATGTGGCAGAGTTATTGTCCCACCCTAAATTGGAAACTTTTGTGAAAATTTGGTTTCCTAAAGCCCTGAGTGTATTCTCAAAAGCCCAGTAACTTGCTCCTCAGCATCAATGCCCAGTTCAGGAAATCTGAATCACAGCTTTCAACATTCCTCTGCACAGGATTCCAAAAGGATGGAGACTCTGCTCAACGTTCTCCATCTATATATTTTCTCTTCTTCCCTGCTGGGAATGGCTGCATAAGGGTCTAAGATCTGTTTTCATTACAGAAATATTGGAAGATTATCTCCCATATCATTTAAACTCTTGACCATATAGCATCTTCAGAGGGGAAAACAGCAGGGCCCTGAGAAGCTGAAAAAACTTTTTGTTCTAGTTTGTAGAACTGTGTGAATGGGACAATGTTCTTCTGTTAAAAGCAGTACGACACAGCATTTTTGGCCACTGTGCTGATGATTGTGAGAGAATAAGAGATGCCAGACTCACCTCTGAGGAATTGAGCTGTGATTACAGAAGCCAGATTGGATGTGACATAATTTAGGAGCTTAGAATTTCTATCATCTGCTAATACAAGCGGAAGTTATCAGAGAAGCCACTTGATGTAGCTCTGTATGTGATTGTGGTAGTTTGAATAGGAATGACCACTATTGATTCATGTATTTGAATGCTTGGCACATAGGAAGTGGCACTAGTAGGAGGTGTGGCCTTGTTGGAGGAAGCCTGTCACTGTGGAAAAGGGCTTTGAGGTCTTAGATGTTCAAGCTAGACCTAAAATGATAGTCACTCTCATCTGCTGCCTGTGGATCAAGATGTAGAACTCTCAGCTCCTTTTCTAGCACCAAGTCTGCCTGAATACTGTCACGCTTCATGCCATGACAATCATGGACTGAATCTCTGAAACTGTAAGCTAGGTCCAATTAAAAATTTTCCTTTATAAGCATTTTCTTTGTCATGGTGTCCCTTCACAGAAATTGAAACCTAACTAAGACAGTGAAAGCAACCTTCTTTCCTTGAGAAACAGTCAGATCTGGAGACTTTGTGGGAACAATTTATCCAATAAATACTATGGAGAGAAAGATGAAAAAGGATAGAAGTTGGTAGAAAGCAGGATTCCAGTATACTTCCATACCACACATACTACAAAATGGAAATGATGACAACAAAGAAGAATTAAAGGAGGAAGAGGGATGTAAGGAGAAAAGAAAGGAAATAATTAAAAAAGGAAGAATCAAAAGGTGCTTCTTTTAAACTAAAACATCAAAGTGGAAAAGGTTGCTGAGTTTGAACTTGGAGTCTCCCCTCTTTCTTACCCATGACACTGAGTAACAAGTTGAGAGTTTGCACCAGCAAACTTGGTGTCTGATCTTTGTTGCTGATTACAAACTTCTCTTTTCTAAGTTTATTCTCTTTAAAGCATGTTTGAGCCACCTCTGATTTCTGAGGAGTAAATAGGCCAAGAGCAGTGTGTAGGCCAGGATGTTCTTAGTGAGAGGACTGGGTGGCCAAACCAGGACTCTAACAAGCTCCCTAGAAGCCCTGATATGGACCAGGCCTTAGTCTGGGTTCACTAGAACAGGCTGGAGCTGAGCAAGCAATTCTAAGGAAAACCAGAACTTAGGGGCAACCAATCAACAGGTGCCTCCTTGTCTCCTACCAACTCATCAGATGCCCTGAAGCCTCTTCTGCTGGCTCAACAGGTCCCCAAGCCCCTTCTGTTGGCTCAAAGGATGCCCCTCAGATTTATCCTAGCTAGAGAGATTTTCTACCCTCCCATCAATGAGCCCCTAGAAGTTAGACTTCTGCTAGCTAAAGATAGCTTTCCCTACCCTCTGGTCAACAAGTCCCTAGACACTAGACACCCCCACCACTAATGGACCCCTAACCACTACAGCCTCTTACCAATCAGCCCCCAAACTAATCTTTCCTCCACCAATCAGCAGCATCAGATTAATATCTCCTCCCTGGAATTCTCCTAACTCTGCTTAAAATGAGCTAGCGACCTCCCTTCAGGGTGGCTATTTGCCACCCCACCTGTTGGAAACAATAAACACTTTTGTTAAATGGCATATGTGACTCTTGGCCTTTCTTGGGGACTTCTCTTGGACCATAACACTTAGCTCATTACGGGTGTCATTTTACTTTCTTGTAGTATTTAATTTGGAAAAGTCACAAATCTCCCAGTGTTTTTTTTTTTTTTTTTTCCTCTACACTGTTGCATGCTTCTGGTCTAGTGTATTCCTCACATGTTTTCCCACAGCTAATCTTTGTTTAACCAACATTGATAAAAGGTTCTACTTAGCAGTGTGTGTGTGTGTGTGTGTGTGTGTATGTGTGTGTGATTTATTTTTTTCATGATAAATCCCAGCTAAGAACAATTATAATTGAAAATAAGAAAACCTGATGCCCCAGATATATCTCCTCCAGATTTGGCAGCTTTTCTACTAGGGCCTTGGCCACACATCCCAGTCAAATCAAATGGCTCTGATCTCACAAAGCCCAGAGAACACCAGTGAGAGTTTCCAATTTGTGACCTGGAATCAATTTTGTAGCTTCTGTCATGAATCCACACATTGATTTTTAAGGTGATCTTGGGCTTTTTATTCTTGTCAGTTAGGGCTCTTGATATAAACAGGAGTGAGTTTCTGGGAGAAGCTTTAAGGGGTCATCAGCTTCCAGAGGTTATGTCAATTAAAAGTGCTCAGACAGTCTCAAAGAAGTGGTCAAAGGTTTGGAGACATTTGTGAATGCTAAGTGGGTCAAAGCCTGGGAACTTCTATTTTCTATTCATAGTTGTATAGTGGTTGTCATCACTAAATCTGGGGACATTGACTAGATAAACGTGTTATTATTGCCCTCTGCTGGAGAGATGGATTATAGGCTGATGTGGATTATAGAGAAAGTTTGCAAGTTGAATATTAGACTGAACGAGGGGAAGTTATTTGGGAGATATTTTCCTGTTTTTCTAAAAGTGTTCATGAAAATCAGTGTAAGAATCACACATGTACCTCCTAAACCCATAAGGTATGATACCACTAAGGAGCAATTATACAAGGTTCTTGCCTCTCAAACCCATATGTTTGTTAGTCAGATGTTTGTGTGTCTTTTTCTTTGGAAAAATTAAAAATTGGTTAGGTAAAGGATAAAGTACTTACATTAAGTATAGCTTATATGTGGATAAGTGCCAAGTATACTTAACGTTTTATCATCATTGGGATAGGAGGACTGTGTATGAGGAGAGTTAATTGCTATGACCACTGTGGGGCGTTTACCCACCACCCCCACAGCTTCCCAGAGTTTTCTTGAGTGCGAGCAGCAGGAAATATTAGATAGAAGGATTTATAGCAGAGAATCTTGCGGAGATAAACAGATAGAAAATAAAGGATAGCCTCGAGAGGGCCTGGAACCTATTCCAACGGGCCCGGACTGTCTCTGGTCCAGGGTTTTTATAGAGACGCCAAGGGGTGGAGCAAAAGACCTCCTCCCCCAGCACAGCCAAGTGCAGGCCATCTCAGACACCTGCACTCAGGCCCGTGGTCCTGATCATCCTCTATTCGGACCTGCTGGGTAAAGCCACGAGGAACCCCAGAACGGGCTCCCACAGGTCCCCCTTCTTAATATATAAAAAAATAACTATTAATGGCTTACAGCAATCTCCATAGCTGTTACACCTCCCAGTATGGGAGTATAGGATGATATAGATGGCATTTCTCTTTTGAATTAGGTCCAAGGAGACCACAGCAGTCTTAGCTGCCTCAAGCCCTTTCTAAACCAAAACTCTTAAGGTGACTACAAACTTAAAGAATCCCTTAGCTTCATCATTACCATTAACAGGTTAACATAAATATTGCTATACATAGTCACAATTCTCTCAATCTTACAACTCAAAGCAAACTCTTAACAGAACCATTTGAATTAGCATATATGGTGCTATATATAGTTAACAATTTTCTCCGTCTTACAACTTTAACTCAGTCATTTGAATTTTCTGGTTAACAGAACATAGGAAAAACTTCGATGTATTCACATCAAACTTAAACATTTCCTCAATTCCACAAAGCCAGGGTGCATTAATATCAATAGGTTTCTGCGAACATAATTCAATCTCATAGCTCCTCCTTTTCTTTATAATTTTTAAGCAAAATCTCAAGCCTAGTTAGAAAACCCAAACTTTTCTGTTTAAACAGTTCCATTTGTAACACAAAACCAGTTCCATAAGTAATTCCATTTTTACATAAACAGTTCCACAAAACAATTCATAAATCTCCAAATAATAAAGCATATATGCATACACAAAATTGCATCTTGATTCTAAGTAGAAATACATTTCTTCATTTAAACAGTTCCATTTTTAACCCAATTCCAGAAAACCGTTCCTAGGTCATTACTATAAGTAAGCTCAAAATTGTCCCATTGCAATGAAATCTCTATTGTTCATTTCATTTAAGTACCAAAATTCAAATGATAAATATTGGTACTAGCCTTCCAAATTTGAAGAAATCCATAACCAAAATGTTTTTGTAATTTTATCTCATTTTAAGTTCAAAAAGTTCAAACAAGAAATAAATTCTGGTATCAGGCTTTCACTTCCAAATATGAAGAGACGTTTTTCAACCAAAACTTTTTGTAGTTAATTTTTGTTCAAACAAGCGTCTCTGCAACTTTTGTTCTCAAAGACAGACCTTTTTAGTATAGTAATATTTTAAACCGCACCGTTTTTGCTGTTAGCTCAGGTTTTTCTGTGCTGCGTTGATATTCCATGGATCTCAGCTGCGGATGCCTTGCGCTGGTTCTGGCCTCCGCCATTCTTAGCTTCTTAGCGGCTTCTGGAGCTATTGAAACCATTCAGACTGCCTACCTTGCAGTCTACTAGGACACTATCTCCTGTGTCTCAGGTGTTTTCACCATATACATTAATAGACTCACACTTAACATTTACACTCTTTACAAACCCACATAACATGTGCTTAAGCATAAACTCACTCAACATTTACATATTTTTACAAACTCACATATTAACATCTACTTATTTATACTTTAAGGAAACTATAGAACTACTTTAGCAAATATATTTCTTATTAATTCTCATATACTTATATTCATTCCATCTTATTTCTTATTTAAACCTACATTTACAACTAGCATCTTACAAGCTTATTACTACATGTCTTAAGACTACCTTAGATACTTCTTACAAGTTTATATTCTTAAAGGAACTCTATAGATCTATTTTACAAACTTATATAGGCTACCATTAGCATATATCTAACTTAGCAAACACCTAAAGATTTCTTAACACAGATCTAACAAGACAGAATTTTTACAAACTCACATATCTTATTTTCGTCTTTCTACTTCTTACTCTTAATTATTATCACCATCTCTATCAGAAAGATTCTCTTAACTAGATAGGAAGTAAGTAATTCATTTCTAAAGTTTACAGTTTATAGTCAGCTTTGTTATAAAGCACTGGGATTTAGTGAGTGTTGTCATTAGAGTTGTGATACTTGTTGCTAGGGGATTGTAACATTCTCGGGATGAAGCCACACTCCAAAGTTGCCAGTTCTCTCAGCTGTTCCGGACCCGCAGAGATGCACTGTCAGCGGTAGACAGTTTTTAACTAGAGGCTGTCCCTTCACCCAAATTCATAATAGTTCCCCTAAATGCCTCAATTCAGACAAACGTTTCTATCACAGCAGTACTTTTGGTTTGTTCTACTGAAAAACTTTATGCTGAGGGTGAAATTATCATATTTAGCTGTTGTAAAGCTCTTCGCCAAAAACTGCACAGCTATTAGGTGATATTTTAAGGATTTAAAGTGACTTGTTTGCTCTTATAGGTAGCTTTTTGTCATCCAACTACCGTAAAAACTTTGCACAACTATTAGGGTAAATAAGGCATTTTACCAACAGAGCCCCAAAACGTGAATCACCTAGTTCCGTATCCTTTCAATTTTTCATCGGAACTGACACTTAAACCCTTAGACGATTTTCCTCCTTATTTTTAAAAGCTGTATTTTAAGTTTAGAGCTGACAAAAGTGTTTCAGGGCAATGTCGCCATCTTTAGTGGAAAAACTACCTTTCCCAGAATGCATTTCCCTTATATCAGTCCATAATAATATCAGTCCCATATATCAGTCCCATATATCAGTCCCATATATCAGTCCCATATATCAGTCCCATATATCAGTCCCATATATCAGTCCCTTATATCAGTCCTTATATCAGTCCTTATATCAGTCCCTTATATCAGTCCTTATATCAGTCCCTTATATCAGTCCCTTATATCAGTCCTTATATCAGTCCCTTATATCAGTCCCTTATATCAGTCCCTTATATCAGTCCCTTATATCAGTCCCTTATATCAGTCCCTTATATCAGTCCCTTATATCAGTCCCTTATATCAGTCCCTTATATCAGTCCCTTATATCATTTTCCTTATATCATTTTCCTTATATCATTTTCCTTATATCATTGATTTCCCATAGTTCTTTTCGGGTCTGAGAGTCAACTGGTTCTTTTTTACCAGACTTGCTTACAAATTCTTGCCCGGGAGGTTTGAACAAAGTTTTTTGTTTTTGCAATGGGAGATTTGAACAAGCATTTTACATTTTCAGCTATGGGACATTGGGAGGTTTCTATTCTCCTCAGCTGGCTTTAACAGGTGTTTCAACTTCATCAGACACTGGCCCCCGAATCAGAACCACACCTGCCTCGTTAGCCGGCATTTGGCATTTCTGTTAGCAACTTTTCTTCGGGGCTTGTGTTTGTTTTAGCCAGTCAGTGAAAAACAAGATCATTTGCAACAGAGCTTTTCCATAGCTCCTTCAGAGATTTTCTCCCACTGATCTTATTCTCATTTTGCTTGTTCCTTCCCCCACAGATGCAGAGCTTCAGGTATCTGTCTGCGGCTCTGTTCCTCTGCTAGCTGCCTTTGGAAGAAGGGGCTTTTTTTTTCTCCCCCTGAATCTGCCTCAAATTCTAGCAGCTTTTTCAGGTCATGCATTTTCTGGGGAGGTATTTGTCCCTTCTGTTTCTTCAGAGTCTTTCTCCCAGTTCCCAGTTTGGTCTCAGTTTATCCCCTCTACCCCAGAAACGGTTTCCGACACTAGAGCGGCGGCTTTCCCTGCTACTGAAGGTAGGGTTTTTTTTTCCGTTTGTTTTCGGGGTCTGTGCAGTTTGCGTACAGACTGAAAATCCAACAAGGGAGGTTTTTGTCATCTCTAAACTCCCATTAGGACAGGTGTTTTGCCTCGTCAGGCCTTCACCTGGCCCAGTCCCCCAGTGGGTTGTCTTTGCTTGTCTGGGTGCTCAAGGACAGAGCTTATGCCAGAGGCAATCACCCCTCAGGGCTACACTCCCTCATCTCACTGGGAGTCAGTTGAAACAAAGCTTTTCTCAAAGAGATGCTTTCTCCGATAGAAAAGAAAGCTTTTCTCCTGGATAGTTCTGTTCTGCCCTGGCTGGGCTCTTTCCCCAGACAGCGTTCTGACTCGGCAGCACGACTGCTTCAGACACAGTTCGGCTTTACTGTTTTCCCAGAAAGGTCCTTACTCTGATAGGAAAGCTTTTCTCAGATTTCTTTTTGCAGCTGTGGACCTATCAACCCAAGACTTGTAGGAAAGCAAATAACTCTGCTGTTCCCACCGGCTTTAGCTTTGTTTGTTCATTAGCAATCTTCCCCTGGGTCCTGCACCTTCCTGCCTCAGCTCTGTGCTCCAGGAAGTTTGCAACTGCAGGAACCCTAGTATCCCCGAAATGCACTCCAACTCAGAGACGCTGGCCAGTCGCCTCTAGGTTTTTGGTTAAAAGCGAGGATACAATGCTAACAGTTTGCATTGCTTCAGGGGATTCTTTGCATTAGGAAGATTAGGAGCACCTTTTCATTCTGAAACTCTCACTCAGACAAAACCCTTGATGCCTCAACTCGGTTGTAACTGTGAAGCTTGGCTTTTTGTTTTTCTCAGGTAAAGTTTCCTGCCCTTTTGGGCTTTCTGTAGCTCTTCACCCACACTCTCCCCAAGCGTTTCCCTCAGGGTACTCTGACCCACTGTCTTTTACTAGCTTGAAGAGACAGAGCTTAGAAGGGGTTTTTTGAAACTTGTCCTTGCCTCCTGCATTGCAGGGAGGATTTTTAAAGCTTGAAAGAACTTAGGTTTTGCTGTCTTAAGTTTGTTGTTTTCCCTTAGAGCTAATCTCAGGTGGTCCCCATACTAATATCTTCAGGTGATTCTCCTCTCCTCTTTCTGAGAGAGGCTAGAGGCTTTAGTTTTTAAGTTTCTTAAGAGAGAAAGATTAAGGCTTTTTAGAGAGATTTTCCCCCCAAATTTTTCCAAGAAAAGCTTTAGAGTTTAAGAGAAAGGTTTTTTTCCCCCAGAGAAAGACCAACTTTTCCCAAAACTTCCCAACTTTAAACTTTGACTTCTTACACCCACATTTTTGCCTCAGGGAGAAATTACTTTCTCCTGCAGCTTGGACTTGGCATTTCAGCTGTCCCCAGGTCAAAAGCTTCCATAGGAAACTTTTTCTTTCCTATAAGCTCAAAGAAGAGCTTTTTTACTACCCGTAAAGCCCAAAGAAAGATTTTTTTCCCCAGTTTGCTTTCATTGCCCCCAAAGTTAGAAAACTGAAGAGTTTTTCTGTCTAGTTGCCTTACTTATTTTTTCCTACACAATCTTACACTTCTAAGTTTTTCCTAAACTATATTACTACCCTATACCTTATACTTATCACAGATAGAAATTGAGAAAGGGATAGAAGATAGAAAATTTTGACAGAAGAGAATTTCGCTGCAGCATCGGACATCCTTCCAGTCTGCTTTCCTTTTCTCTCGAGGATAAAACCCCTGCCTCACCAAAAAATATATAAAAATATTTTTTTTTCATAACACCGGCATGCCTTTCCACTGGCAGGGCTGACTCAGCACTTTCACCAAAAACTCTGTATTAAAACTATTATTTTCCTTTATCTTTAGTCCCTATTACTTTGTCTTAAGTCCCTGTTCATTTGTCTTTAGTCCCCCCTTTTTTTGTTCCCCTTTTTTTCTTCAGTCCCTTTTTTCCCCTTTCTTTAGTCCCTTTTTTTCTTTAGTCCCTGTTCACGGCGCCATTCTGTGGGGCGTTTACCCACCACCCCCACAGCTTCCCAGAGTTTTCTTGAGTGCGAGCAGCAGGAAATATTAGATAGAAGGATTTATAGCGGAGAATCTTGCGGAGATAAACAGATAGAAAATAAAGGATAGCCTCGAGAGGGCCTGGAACCTATTCCAACGGGCCCGGACTGTCTCTGGTCCAGGGTTTTTATAGAGACGCCAAGGGGTGGAGCAAAAGACCTCCTCCCCCAGCACAGCCAAGTGCAGGCCATCTCAGACACCTGCACTCAGGCCCGTGGTCCTGATCATCCTCTATTCGGACCTGCTGGGTAAAGCCACGAGGAACCCCAGAACGGGCTCCCACAGACCACATCTCTTTTTATTTGAGACAGGGTTTCACTATGTTGCCTTGGATGCTCTGGAACTCTCTTCATAGACCAGGCTGGCCTCAAATTCTCAGGCATCTGCCTGCCTCTGCCTCCCAAGTACTGGGATTAAAGATACACAACCATGACATTCTAGGCCCCTTTTTAAAATTTATCATACAAAGTAATGGATTTAATTATGGCATTTGCATGCATGCATTTTGTCAGAGACCTACAACCTAACCCAAACACTAAAGAAGAAGGCAAAGTGGGTAATGGAATACATGTGAAAAACAAACACAAGGGGGTCATTAGGGAGATGAAGGCAAACAGCAGAGAAGTGTGTTGCTTAAGATTCAATAACACCAAGGTGTGTGAAACAGGGACCTGGGGTATTAACTGATTCCCTGACCTCTCCCTCCATCCTCTGTGACTTGTAATTAAATTTAGAACATCTCAGAAATTTCCACTCATCACGATACACAGATAATGGCAGAAAGTGTACAAAAGAAGAGTAGTGAGGACAGGCTAACAGAATTGCTGTGGACCTCAAACCCCAAATCTCTGCAGTCTTTTTATTGGGAAAAAAGATAAAAGTACATGTCATGTGGCATTTGACAGATGATGTGAGGGTGAAATCTAAGTCATTATATATTAACATTAATCTGAAATCAGTATACAAATAATTAATTGAAAACTATTTACCATTTTGAATAAAAAAATATCATATATATATATATATATATATATATATATATATATATCAATTGCATATCATCAGCATAGCATGTTTTGGAATGTACCATAAAGGAATACATTATATTCCTGTATAAATGAGACTATGCAGTGGAAAAGGAAACCTCAGGGCATCTCTCTATATATGGCTGCAACAGGGGACCATGTAGCAGTGACTGCAGAGACAGCTCTGATCTGTCTACTGGAGTCCATACTGATTGTATGTATCTATGTCACTATTCATCATACAATAGCAGAAATCATCCTTTAACCAATAAACAACCTCAGACTTCGCACTGTCTATTTTTGCAGCACATTCCATGTCCACAGGACAATTACCCACTTGAGAAGACTCAAAACGATCAAGTCATTGGGTAAGTAGGTACAGATATGCAACAGTTTTCCTATCACATGCAAAGACAAAGACAGTGTGTTTATATCTGAATGGTCACCTGAACTTATATAATGTTCAAGTCTAGTGAAGCATCAATGTATGTAACAGGTTTCAAGACTATCACCTTGGTGGGTTGGAGTGAGTGGTCGTGGATGAAAATGTCACCATGAAGCATCTGGAGAATGAGACGTACTAAGATATTCACCCATGTGAATATATACTAAACTATATTAAACACACAATTAAAAACTCTGCCCCTTAATGTGTTTACTTAACAAAAATAAAAAGACAAATTCTATACTTTTAAATAAACTACTAAACAAGAAAGATGAATCATACAATAAATAAATACAAAAAATTAATCTGCAGTAAAGAATGGCTTAAAATTTGCCTAAGATAGTGTGATAAACTCAAAATCCAGGAGATGAAAAGAGCAGTAAAGTACATTCCTTCTGCTGAGGAAGCATTCTGAACTCTCCTAATCAGTGTTCTTTGAGGCTTAAGAGGAACATCTAGTCCTGTTGTTCAGAGGAGAGCATCACAGCCTCTGGGGTTTTATGCCCACCTGACCTGGCAGTTTGTTTCACTCCACTGCCCCCACCAGAGGATTTACATATTACTCTCTAGAAAATCCTACACAGGCAAGTCTTAGATAAAAGCAAAGCTGTGAAATTGAATGGACTGACCAAAATTCCCCAATTTAACTCAGAGGATGGTGATTTTCTATTCTCCACTGGTAGTTCATGCTCTGAATGATCATGCCTGATAAGATTAGAGGAGAGGAGGACAGAGTGTTCAAATGCAGGGTGAGCAGTGAGTTCCACTGCTACCCTTGGTGGGGTTTGCCCATGAGATCGTGTCTCAAAGAAATGTATTACATGGTTTATGTGATTCCTTGACATTCAAACTCAGCCCATATCCTAAATTTAACCAACACAAAGTCAGGTTTTTCTAAATTACACTTTTATGTACTGTGGTATTGTAAAGGATGCAATCTGCAATACTGAAATTTAAAATTTTCTTTCTAAACATACAATGATTGCCATCTGCGTGACAGAATCCTAGGTGGTACAATAATCCCTATCTTAGGGCTAACCTACAACTGGTTAGATCTGGGACCCAGTCTCTGGAAGAAAACTAGTATCTGACATTGCAAAGACAGTCAAGAGACCATGGTTAGGGAAATCAAACATCTAATGAACTAACTTTTAACTCATGTTTTGCTGAATAAGCATGGTGTCAAATTGGTGTCTACATAGATATGTTTATACTTACAGTTTAGTGATACTGTCATCTTTCTGAAGAGAAACTTTTTGTAGTGAAGCTGTTGGATAAAAATGGGTTTTCACTCAGCTTTAGCTCATCACTCATTATTCCTGAGAGTACACCTGTTCACCATTCTCCTGAGGCAACTTCAATGATATTGAAGATGAACAGAACTGAGATGCATGACCCTTGAGGTGTTGCCAAGGCAGGTGCTCATGCTCCAAGTCCCTCAGCTGCAAGCAATAGTCTTGAATTCCTCAGCAGCTCTCTCTCACACAGATAAGTAACATTTGGCAGTTGGGCCACACCAAGAAAGGATGTTTTTGTTAGGGTCTGAATCACTGTGGAAGGAAAATTTGAACATTGGAAGCAGTAATATACCCCTAAATCCTCATGCTCCACCCTGCTGATCTTGAGTGTAAAATCTGTTCCTGACCCACTGCCACTGAACCTGTCTGGCACCCCAGAAAATCTATTGGAAACCTTGTATATCAGGAGCTGTAGAGACTGGCCTGGCCTCTGCAGATACCAATACAAATAGGTGTTTCCATCACTATATACAAAGCTTTGAGTAGACTCTCAAGAGATAGAGGTTTGATCTTCAAGGCTGACAGGCAGGGACAGTGAAGTTTGAGTCATTACAATATCACTCCTGGAAGCTGAAATGATAACAGAGAAGTAGAAATTTATGAACAAACTTCATGAATGATCTTTGTGATTTCTCTGCTGATGTTTATTTCAACTGAGATATTTATTCATACATAGAAAAATTGATTTTAGAACAAGTGAACTGAAAGCCCTGAGAGAGTTTTAGGCATAACTTAGATCACTGCATTCTACCCATGTCATAATCATCATTATAGCACTGGTTCTTTCATATCTGAGCCTTTGTCATTCAGATGTAAACCTCACAGGCTCCATCCTGGAGGATAAGGACTGGCTTCTCAGACATGGGAGAACACAGGTGATCAGCAGTGGGACCTGGAGCTCATCCTCCCTGCCCATCCTCCTTTCTCACTTCCCTCTGTCCTCACCAGGAATCCTGAACACCAACAGCACCAACAGCAGAACAGGCAACTTCATTTTGAGGAAGCAGTTTGAGGAAACTGGTAAGTCACTTCAAGATGACAACTGAGTTTTTAATCTCAGTCTGTAGAGGGTGGGTCGTCCCTAGGGAGTAATATGCAAAGGCCAGGGTTAATACTACAATATAATATAAGGGGTAGAGTAGGGCAGGATTTTCATGATCACAAAAACCACATCAAGTATCTTCTATTTCAGGAGTGACAATAGTAAAACAAAATGTGGTGTATGGTGGGACAAATCATGGCAAAAACTGTCAAATTAGATGACAACAGACACTCCTTAAGGCTGTATTACAGGAATACTGAGGAGTGAGAATGAAGCAATATGTATACAATTACTCTATGAGTTGAATTACTATGGCTGTCATTTTTAAGAATTTTAAATGTAGAAGTTAGGAACTGTCTTTCCTGTGTTCCAATGAATTTGTCTCCATGGGAAAAAAAAGCAAATAAAAATACTAGGGAGGTGTATCTGCAGTGTTTATTATGAAAATGTAAGGGCAATGGATATTGAAAGTAATATTCCTCAGAAATTTGGTTTGAGGAAACACTGCAAGTGATGGAGGAGTCTCTGGTATTTGTTACAAGTGATAGTTCACAGGATAATTCCAACTCAATTGTTTTATATGAATTAAATATATATAACATTTCATGTAACAATTATTTCTCAGTAAAATGATATTTTTTGCACATATTTATTTAGTGTGTGTGTGTGTGTGTGTGTGTGTGTGTGTGTGTGTGTCCAATTTCTTTATATAGCACTCCTATGAATTGCAGAGGACAACTTGAGAGTCAGTGCTCTCCTACATGTTTGTCTAGGAAAATCTCAAATGGCTTGGTGGCAGACACTTTTTCCTCCTTGCACCCCCCCCAGGCTTACCCTCCCCAAACCCATCCCCCATTCCCACATCCTCCAAGGCAAGGTCTCCCATAGAGAGCCAGCAGAGTTTGGTACATTCAGTTGAGGCAGGTCCAAGCCCCTCTTCTCTGCACCAAGGCTGCACAAAGTGCCTCACCATAGGCACTAGGCTCCAAAGAGCAGACTCATGCACTAGGGACAGGTCCCAATCCCACTGCCTGGGGTCCCCTATACAGTTCAAGCTAAACAACTATCTCGCTTATCCAGGGGGCCTAGTCCATTACCATGGGGGCTCCACAGCTATTGGTCCATGGTTCATGCATTTCCACTGGTTTGCTGCCCTCTTTTATATATTATCTTATAAAAGGACTCTTAGTGAGTACCCTAAGATTCTTTCTCACTTTGTTTATATTCCAATTCATTGACTACAAAGTGGTAGTTCAAGTTGTTTATCCAAGTTGCTACATTTACAATTCGTGTCACTTACTTTCTTATTTATGTTACTGGTTTTCTTTCTTTTGATTTCAATTAACTAAATTTGGTAAATCACAACAAATAGCACATATAATATATATTACATAACCATAAGAATAGTTGTAGCTTGTTCCTAGCATCTATGACTATTCTAGCCACAAGTTCTTGTTCCCAATAATTGTGTCTGGTATGGGTTTCATCTTATATACTGGTACTTAAATCTAGTATTTGGTTATATCACAATTTTAAGCTACTGCAGTATGCCACTACTGTAACAGTAGCCCTGTTTTATAGGACTGATACATTATTGTAGCTCCTCAGAGCAAACAGGATCTAAGATGTCATTTAATTTTTTCTATATTGTTGAGATTTTCTGTGTCTTGATATGGTCAATTTTGAGGAAAGGGCTTTTTTTGTTGTTGTTGTTTTGGTTTGTTTTTAGGGTTTTTAAGACAGGGTTTCTGTTGCTGGAGAATTTCTCTCCAGCTCCTACCACCAAGTCCCGCTAGTCCTGGAGCCCTCTTATAAAATAAACACACAGACCCTTACATTATTTAAACTGCTTGGCCATTAGCTTAGGCCTATCATTGTCTAGCTCTTACTCTCATATTTAGCCCATTTCTATTAATCTTTACTGCCACATGGCTCGTAGCTTACTGGTACTTTACATCCTCCTTGTCCTGACGGCGGCTCCAGGTAGTCCCCTCTTTTCCCTCCTCCTTCCTCAATTCTCCTCTCTCCTTGTCCCGCCTATACTTCCTGCCTGTTCACTGGCCAATCAGTGCTTTATTTATATAGAGCGATATCCACAGTAGGTTTCTCTGTGTACTTTTGGTGCCTGTCCTAGATCTCACTCTGTAGACCAGGCTGGTCTTGAACTCAGAGTGATCTGGAGTGCTGGAATTAAAGGCATGTGCTACCACTGCTCTGCTTTGAGGAAAGTTTTATGGGCTGCTTAGAAGCTGTTTTCTTTCTTTCTTTTCCTGTGACTTTTTTATTCTTTTTTTAAGTTAATTTTACATGCCAACCACAGATCACCCTCTCTTCCTTCCTTTTACCACCCAGCCTCCCCTTCCCAATCTACCCTCCATTTCCTTTTAAGCTTGATCTGCTTAAGAGGCCCCCTGGCAGCATGATCAGAATCTATCCCTGATGCATGTGCTGGCTTTTTGGAGCTCATTGCCTATGGTGGGACACCTTGCACAGCCTTGATACATAGTGGGGCTTGGACCTGCCTCAACTGAATGTACCAGACTTTGCTGACTCCCCATGGTTGGCCTTACCTTTTGAGAAGATATTTTCTTTATTGTTAAGTTGGAATGTTCTGTAGATTGTTATCAGGTCAATTTAGGTTAATTACATTTTGTTTATTTTGAGATTACATTCTTGTAGCAAGAATACTGTATATTATAAAGCAATGCTCTCTAGTAATATTAGTTATATGGCATAGATATTGGTGATGTTCATTATTATTAAAAATATTAACATAATTGTGGCCAGCTTAAGCCCAATCCAACTTAGTGTATCCAGGGTACATCTCAAAAAATATCAACAACAAAGTTTTTCATTATGAAAACTAATCAATATAATTAACATAGGTGACAGTTCTATCATATTAATAGATACCAAACTATAGACAAAATAATCATAAACACAAGGTAAAACATATATACATCTCTGAATGAAAACCATAATTCATAACCTTTAAATGGACTCTTTTAAATAACTCAGTGAATCTAAAACAAAAATAATACAAACATAAAAATAATATGCTATGTGTTGTGCTTTTTTTGAGACAAGCAACATATTTGGCAGTTGGTCCACACCAAGAAAAAAGTTTTTGTTTGTGTGTTTGTCACTATATGTGGAATTTGAATAGTTTAGATGCAGAAATAAACTCCAAGATCCCCAGCCTCCACTCTACTGATTTTCAGTGTGAAATATGTCTATGACATACACTCACAGAACCTAATAGGGATGCACATTCCTGGTTGGAAACTTCATTTTTAGATAAGAACTGTGGCAACTTGCCTGGCTTATGCAAGTACCAGTACACACTGGTGTCACCATAACTATCTAGAAGTCTCTGAGTAGACTTTTGGGGAATAGAGGCTATCTCTTCATGGCTTATCAGAAAGAAGTGGGGGACTCTTGTTCACCACAACATCACAAATTGAAGCTGAAATAGGAGAGAAGAAAAAAATCACATTGAAAATTCATGAGCAATATTTAAGATTACCTTCATGTTATATATTTCACTGAAATTCTTTCATGTTGTATATGAAATGTTTGACTGTATACCAAAAACTTCTTGATCCAAAATGTGGTTATATGATTCTGAAGAGCTTCTTTAGATAATTTAGACCAGCCATCCAATTCCATGTGTGTTGAAATCTTCCCAGTATCACAGATACTGTCCAATCTATAATCTTACTTTTACAGATCTAAACCTCACAAGTCCATTCTGGTAGACATGACATGCCATTTCACATGTGTGCAGAAAAGTGTTGAACTGCTGCAACTCTATAGTTTACCCTCTCTCTCCATTCTCCTTCTCCATTTCCTTTCTGTCCTTACCAGAAATCCAAAGTATTAGCAGTTCCAGGAACTGACTGCTTGAGACTCTTATGTAGCCAATGAGTACGACAAACAGCAGAGGAAATATTAACACCCCAGGAGACACAGAGGAGTGATACTTTGGGTAGCCTGGCAAGTTGGCAAGTTGGAGATACATGCTTCCCAAATACACCACCCTGGCCAGGAAGGCATTCTGTTTGTTAGCTAAAGTGAATAAGACCATGCTCTAGATCTCTAAATCTGGTTTTACTTGTGCCAGCATGAAGCACCATTAATATTACTGTTGGTCCTACAAAGGTCAGTGACACTGTGTCCTGGGACATAAAAAACATCAACTGGAGAGGTTCTGTATACACAATAGCCTCAACTGTAATCTAGGTGGTGATCCCACAAACATTAACAAGAGGCAATCATTTCATCCAGTTTCTTTGATTATGAACAGAAGCTAAACAGGAAAACATCTTCTCTTGTAGGGAAACACTGGTGCCAAATGCAAACACAGTAAGGGTGAAGTCTGCCCCCCCACCTCATCAGAGTCAGAGCAAAAGGAGAGAAAGTAGCAAAGCTGTTCCTATGTCCAAGAAGTTCCGCCTGATGCTGATCTGGCCAGGGAGTGTGAAGATGGTACACTGGTCTGGACAACACAACCATAAGTACCCAGAGGCTTAAATAACAGAAATTCATTTTCTTAAGTATAAAGGAGGCCTGAAATTCCAAAATCAAATATGAGCAGATATCCATTATGTACCTGTAAATCAGAGTATCTTACTAGTTAGCTATTTCCATGTCTGACTCTCACAGAACCTTTCTTAATACCTGGGATCAGTGACAAAATGCCCATTTTTGACTCTTCTGCTGATATCACCAACATTATGAGGTTAGTTCACACATGTAGCATCCAACATAAACTTCATTCCTTTTTAAATGGATTCTCCAAATATACTCACATTGAAGTTAAGGGTTCACCATATGAACCAGGAGCAAAATTCAGTTTTTAAGGTGTATATTTGGCAATCCAGAGAAGCCAGAGGAGAGAAAAAAGTTTAAAATCAAGCTAACACAGTAGAGCTCAAAACATAGAATGAATTTCCCTGATAACTTAGGAGCTTAAATATCCTTCCATGTAGCTCTGGCCAGATTGAAGACCTTTTGCAGTCTCAGAAAGCTAATTAGAGACAACTTGACAATGCCACTTTAGCTTTCTTAGCAACCTAACATGACTATTCCTCTTTTTGTGGGGTTTTGTCAGCCATCTGCACATCTTTTTTCTGTCACTGCCAAATTATAATAGAGTTACATTATTTCTCCCTTCCCTCCCTTCCCTTTAAACTCTCTGGTATAATTCTTTGTTCTTTGTTAAATCCCTGGTCCTTTTTCATTCTATTGTTACATAAATGTATATATGCATACATGTGCATATATACTAATATTAACATATATTCCTAAATACATAAGTACAATCTGCAAAGTCTTTATAAATATTACCTGTGTAAATGTTTTCAGGAATGATAATTTGTTGTTGGATAACCAATTTCTGTATTCTTCCCTGGGAAAGAGTACTTCTCCCACAGTAAGCATTCCTTAGCTGCTTGTGGTTCTCACCCTACAATTATCTTTGTAGCAGAGGGAGACCATAACAGAAAACCACAACCAATTAAAATTAAAAGTTGTAAAGCCCAGACCCAAGGGTTACATCCACAATAACACACACACACAACACACACACACACACACACACACACACACAAGCTCATAGATCATAGCAGAAGAAGATAGAGTTGAATGATTGCAAAAGCCAGATGATCAGGGACTTTAGTGTGAGGTTCTGTCTCTTAGGAATGTTAGAAGCTACACCCACAAATTCTCACCAATATGATCATCTAATTATGGTAATAATTTGGACAACAGAATAGTCATGTTAATCTGAATGGATGAAAGTTCAAGAGTTCTCAAACCTACCATGTAGACAATTGATTGCCAATAAATATTCTACTGCATATTATCATTAGCTATTTATGTCATATCTCAGGTGGCCAATGCATTTGCCACTAAACATGACTACCAGAGTTTGATTTACAGAACCTAAAATCAACTACCACAATAGCTCTTATGGGCATGCTTGCACTATGTCAGGCATGCACATATATGTACATACACACATACACACACCCTAAAAAAATTTTTTTTTAAAGAATGGCCTTGGATATTGAAATTCCATACACTTGAAATGATTTAATCTACTTTGGTTTTGTGTGCTATTTTGATAACTCTATCCATGTCCCTTTTTTCTCCTTATAAGGATCTAGTTCTTTCTTTCAGGGTTATTAGCTTTATCTTCCTCTTTGTGAGCACTTCAGTTGCTTATTGGTTATGTATGTTAAGCAGACACAACTAAGGAACACAGTTTTACAGTGTTTTCTTTCCATTATAATAGAAGAATGCAATCCATTGTTTTAATGTATCTCTGCAGTCTTTGCACATGATTGTATATTCTTGATCCTGATTAAAATAGCTACTATTTTAAGGGGTCTGAACTGTGCTGAGGGACTAAATTCAGATAAGTATCAGTTAGACCATGGAGCTCTTGGTAGTTATGAGAAACCAAAGAATCTCCCACCCCTAATACGCATCATAGAGACTTGGGGTAGATAAAAAATTAGCACTGAGATTCATAATTAATTATATATAGGACCCTGGTTCCTTAATCTGAAAAATTCTCTTTGCTCATGGGGTAACAATCTGTGCTGTAGCCAGGACCATAAACAGAACTAGAGACACATGTTTTCATAGCACACTGGACACTAAAGTTTCACAAGGGAGTGTGATAATAAACACTATCTGTCTCAGGGTGAAAAACTAAGGAGTCCCTACAATGTGTCTCTAATTCTGACCATGGTCCAGAGTGAAGATGGAGTCATGCAGGTGAAACTGCACTATAACTTCTCTGTGTTTCCAGATGCTGTTTTGTTTAGGGACTATTGAACTGGCAGCCTGCTGTAATTCATGTGACTTAGAGACCTGGTTTGGATATGTATATCTTTACAGAAAGGTTATTGACAGTAAGGTTAAAGGACACTAGGACCATATGTTCTTCAGACTGCCATATAGGTCTCTCAACTCACTTGTTCTAAACCAGTGCTGGACAGGTTGAGATTAAAGTGAATTCATGCCCAGCAGTATGGTAGATGCTGTTCCCTAAGGGAATGGGTTTCCTGGAGGAGAATTCAATTCAAATGCCTTCTCTCCAGTTATTTTCTAGCTTTAGGCATGGGGAAGAAAATTCATAAACTCAAGAGCATGTAGAACAAAGGCTGAATGCTTCATTCCAAACAACTTCCTGGAGCGAAGGCTATTTCCCTGTAATTAGAGATACTGCATGTACACTTGTGTAAAATCTTGCTTGCTTTGCCCACCCTCTTCCTCAAACTTCCAAGTACTGTAATACTTTAAAACAGTTATATATGCTCTGGTGACCCACCAACCATAAAATTCTTTTTCTTGCTACTTCATAATTGTAATTTTGCTACTGTTATGGGTTGTAATGTAAATATCTGATATGCAGATGATCTTAGCAGACCCCTATGAAAAGATCATTCAATCGCCAAAGGGATTGGACCTCACAGGTTGACAAGCCCTATGTTAGAGTATAACATGAGAATGTAAACTAGTTGTAGAATCAAAGCCTTTCAGGAGACATCCTGACTTTGGCCCATAGGTGACATCTCCTCTCTTCACTCCCATTGGTTTTTGAGGACTTATTCCATAAAGATTCCCACAACAAATTCACCTGAATAAAAGATAAGAGTATTCAGTTACCCTTAGAGTCTGTGACTCCATGTGAGTATTTGTTTTAACTTCCATTTAGAGTACTAGGCATGGATTCCCTCCTCTGGAGTGATTCTCAAATCCTATCAAAAAACATCTTATTACATAACAATATTGCCACTGTTGTGCAGGTGTACATGTCTTTCTTGTCATTTTTGGCTAGTAGATGTAGGATTACTGAAAATATAAGGCCATCAGTGCTTTACTTGCCCCAGCAAAACATGAGAGTATCTTCCATGACTATGAAATCTACCCAATCAGGAAAGAAACATCTAGTTCACTTCTACCTTGATTTCTCTATTGCGCATCTGAAGTGCATTGTGTCTTAAGAAATATTTTCTTATCATCCAGTACTTGTGGGTAAACAAGACAAAAGACAGGCTACTCTAACTGTTGTGCAATTTCTGGATCATCCTTGACCAACAACTAATGATATATTCACCCTGTTACTGGGGATTTGTTTAATAATGCAGTTCTGGGAATACTATTTCTAGTCATATTGAGTATAACCAAATTTTACTTTAATAATTTATATTTTTATTTCATTTATAATATAGTAGGTTTCTATGCAGCTCCTTTATATCTATAATTCTTGTTTATTGGGCTATTTATTTTTTGACTTTTGAGATTTTATGTATTCTAAATGTCAATCTTTTTCATATGTACAGTTAGCAAAGACTTTCTCCCATTCTGTAGATTGAACTTCAATCAAGTGACTGTTCCTTTTGATGTGCAGAAGCTTTTTAGCTTCAAGAGGTCCTAATTGTCAATTTGTGATCTTATTTCTAGAGTGATCACTTTCTTTGTCACTGTTCTATTGCTGTGAAGAGACAGCATGACTAATGCAACTCTTATAAAAGAAATCATCTAATTGGAGGCTTGCTTACAGATTCAGAGGGTGATTACATTATCATCATGGCAGGGGGCATGTTGGCAAATAAGGCATTGAGTGCTTTACATCCAGATCCACAAGCAGCAGGGAGAAAGCACTCCGCCACATGTGGCATTTTGGAAACACAAACATGCTCTATCAAGGCCACAGTGACTCCAAGAAGCCACACCTACTCGAACAAAGCCACACCCAATCCAACAACACCACACATCCTAATCTTTCCCTGAGAGCCATTAAAGGGAATAAAAAGGAAATGTATGAGGCTATAGGGATTGGTCTCATTCAAAACACCACAGTTCTTGTGTTGTGGAGAGAGTTCTTACCTGCCTTTAAGTGACTTACCAAACTCTCTGGCAGCATATTCCATAGCTTCCAGATTTTCAGTTTGAGGTTGTATATTGAGATATTTGAACACCTACGAGTTAATGGGGGAGATATAAAGATCTAATTTCATTTCTGTATATGTGCACATCTGTGTTTCCCAGAACAATTTGTTAATGATTTTGTCTTTCCTTCTCTGTTCATCAGTTTGTTGGTTTGTGGGTTTCTATATTTGTCACACAGTTTACTCTAGTTACTTTGACAAATTTGAGTATTCAAATCTGTTTAAATAACCTATGCATTTGTCTCTGCTAAATATAATAGTGTTTATTATTCTACCTCTATAGTATTGCTTAAGATTAGTTATTATAGTTCCCCCAGATTTACTCTCTGTACTCAGTTTCCATGTGAATCTAAAGATTTTTTTCCCCCTGAGATTAAAGTTGGTGGTGGCACATGCCTTTAATCCCAGCACTTAAGAGGCAGAGGCAGGCAGATCTCACTGCATTCAAGGCCAGCTTAGTTTATAAAACAAGTTCCAGGAGGCTAGGAACCTTGCCTAGGAAAAAAAGTGTGGTTTTTTTTTTGTTTGTTTGTGAAGATGTTGCTCTGGTTTGCATTATATCTACAAGTAGATTTTGGTAGGATGATTGTTGTCTCAATATTATTTCTTCAAACCCATCAGTATGTGCATTCTTTTTGACATTTGGTGTTATCTTTGATTTATTTCTTCAGAATTTAAAGGAAAAATTTCAAGGTGAGAGAGATGACTCAGCCTGTAAAGATGCTTGCCACTAAGTCAATCACTGTGACCTACATGGTTAAATGAGAGAAGTGACTCTCTGACTTGTACATGTGTGTCCACTCACATACACACCAATACAAAATTCATACCAATACATACAAGTAAACATAAATGAAAAATTTAAATGCCCCTTTATTACTTCTCTGTTACCTTATTGGTTTCTTTATCATTTGTTTGTTTCAATGATTTGTCATAAGAATAGAAGGATAATATAATATATGTCTCTCACTAAATATGTTTTTTTTGGAGAGAAAAGCATTTCAAGTAGAAATTACCAGTACAATTTCAGAGGTAAAGAAAGTCTGTTAAGGAAAATCAGAAGACAAAAGAGGATGGATACTACTTTTAGTAGGATGACAGAGGAAGTTTACTTCTAGTAAGTGACTGTCTTGAAGGAGAACAACCAGCCAGAAAATATCCTGAAATGAATGAAGGTAGCAGAGACCAGGTGCAAAAGTTCCTGTAGACTTCCAGGGTAGTGGCTAAGTGGAGGTGTCAGCTACACTTTCTTTCAACAAACAGAACCAACGTAGGGGATAAAGAAATATTGTCCAGCTATATTACTTGAGGGTAGCACTGGCATACAGTGGGCTATCGTGGAGACATTAAGTTATCCAAAGATGCAAATGGCATTGTAAAGAATACGTGAAACATTCTGTGTGGATCACTGCATGCCATTGTTTGAAACCAGCTGGTAAACAAGGGATTTCCTATGGCTGTTAGAATGAGTGAGACCTACTGTAGTCTCCACTCTAATGCTGTATTCATGAGTTCTCTACAGAAGTAGCTTATTGGCCTGCCTTTGCTGACTGTATTATAAAAATCACCTGCCCTCCCCAAGAGAACAGAAAATTTCCATTTCTCCATATCCATGAAGAATCATTCAAGTAACCTAATCACACTGCTGGATATACTCTGATGTCCCTATCCCAAGCCTGCCTACTCAAAAAAGCAGGAGATTCCCACAGTTTGAGAAGCCCAGCACCCCAGGAGGTGAACAAGCCTCACATGCTCAGAAGCCAAGGCCACTGCAACACTTATAAGCACAGTTTTCCCACACTTATCCCAACCCAACCAACTGTAGCCATGACATCTAAGGCACATTTCCAGGAGAAAGTTTATCATCATGAAAACCAATCAATAGAATTGATAGAGGTAAAAGAATCTACCAGAGTTGCATTAAATTTTCATATAAAAAATATTAAAGTAGGAAATATATGTAACACACACACACATACACACACACACACACACACACACACACACACACACATATAATATATATATATATATATATATATATATATATATGACATTCTGCCACATATCACTAAAACCCTTGGCCATATTTCATTTTAGGGGAAGCAGCAGCTGGGCTCTAGTGAGGTAAAGTGTTTTTGTTCCAGTCTGTAGCACTGTGTGGTGGGCTAGTATTCCACTGCTGACAGTAGTAAGTGGCAGATCATCTTCAGCCTCCATGCTGCTGATTGTGAGAGAGTAAGAGGTCCCAGACCCACTGCCACTGAAGCGAGCTGGGACTCCAGAAGCCAGGTTGGATGTGCCATAAATCAGGAGTTTGGGAGAGGCTCCTGGCTTCTGTTGGTACCAGTGCAATCTACTATTGCTTATACTTGAGCTGGTTATGCAGGTCATGGTGACCCTGTCCCTTGAGATGCAGCCATGGATGCTGGAGACTGGGTGAGCACAATTTCTCCACTGGACACTGTGGTCAGGAAATCAAAGAAAAGAGAGAGAGGTTAGTAGACATAGAGATACACAAATAACTTGATACCATCCAACATTCAGAAGAAACAAAATGGAAAGTAGTTTTATCTTAGACTCATTTACCCCAGGGAAAATAATATTGGATTCTGAACTTAGAGCCTGTCTTACCTGTGACACTGAATAACATGAGGCTGAAAATCTGCAACTGAAAGTCCATTGTGTTTTCCAGTCTCAGTCACAGACTAATTAGTGCTCTTCTGAAAAGTACATTACTTTAAAGCAACTATGAGCCATTTGTGGTTTCCGAGGTTGAAATATGCAAATAACAAGATATGGCCTAGGCAGTTCTTGGCTCATACACTCATGTAGTCTTTTATTTAGGGCAAACCTAGGTAATCCAGAACAGCGTTTCTTTATTTATACATATTACACTGATAAAGAAGGACATTTCTACAGTTCATGAGTTCCCACTAGGGTGGCTGGTCATCTCTGCATGTTTTTCTATCATGTTTGCAACATTCATTATTCTTATGCAGATAGGTTTTATATTTCACTAGTAGGAACACTAAATCATCAGTTGTATTATATTAAACTATCAAATAAATCAATATATTGCTCAATGTGCCTCATTATAAATAAAGTATAGGTTATCTCCATCAAGTCATTCCTGAAATTAGTGTTTAGTTCTCAAGGGCCCCCAAAATCTGAACAATAATCATCTTGGGCCTACTGAGAATGAAGAATACCCAATGTTTTCTTTTATTTTGTTTATGTTTATTTATTTTATTCTGTATGCATGAGTGTTTTATGAGCATGTATATATGTCTACCTTTTGCATGTTTAGTACATAAGGAAGTCAGAAGAAGGCTTCAGATGCCCTGAAACTGAAGTCACACATGTGAACCCCCATGTGAGTGTTGGCAATTGAATACAGGTGTTTTGAAAGACAAATAAGTGTTCTCAACTGCTAAGCTATATTCCTATGGGACATCCAATCTTTTTTATTTTATAATTTAATTTAATTTTACATATCATCCACGGATTCCCCTGTCCTCCATCCTCCCACCCCCTCCCTCAAACCCACCCCCCTTTCCCATCACTTCCAGGGCAAGGATTCCCCTGGGGCTTCAGTTCAGCCTGGTAGATTCAGTCAAGGCAGGTCCAGTTCCCTCCTCCCTTCACCCAGGCTGAGCAAAATGTCCTTGCATAGACCCCAGGCTCCAAACAGCCAAATCATGCATTAAGGACAGGTCCTGGTCCTTCTGCCTGGGAGCCTCTCAAACCATTCAAGCTAATTGACTGTCTCATTTATGGAGAGGGCCTGATCCAGTTGGGGGCTCCTCAGCTATTGGTTCATAGTTCATGTGTTTCCACTAGTTTGGCTACTTGTCCCTGTGTTTTTTCCAAACATGGTCTCAACAATTCTCACTCATACAATCCCTCCTCTTCCTCATAGATTGGACTCCAGGAGCTCCACCTCAGGCATGGCTGTGGAACTCTTCATCTTTTTCCATCAGTCATTGGATGAGAGTTCTACCACAACAGTTAGGGTGTTTGGCCATCTGATCACCAGAGTGGGTCAATTCGGGCTTTCTCTCTACCATTGCCAGTAGTCTATTGTGGAGGTATCTTTGTGGATTTCTGGGGACCTCTCTAGCACTTTGCTTCTTCCTGTTCCCATGGGGTCTTCATTTATCATGGTGCAGAGAAAAACAATGACATCATGAGGTTTGCAGGCAAATGGATGGATCTAGAAAAAAATCATCCTGAGTGAGGTACCCAGACTCTGAAAGACAGACATACTATGTACTCACTCACAGGTGGATACTAGATGTAAAACAAAGGATGACTAGACTGCTACTCACAACCTCAGCGAGGCTACCTAGTAAAGAGGAACCCAAGAAAGACACAGGGATTGCCCAAAGACAGAAATGGATGAGATCTATATGAACAAACTGGATGTGAGGGAAAGAGAGCTTAGGGGAGTGGGAGATCCCAGCTGGATCAGGACATCCAATCTTAACTTTCATATTAACTCATTTCCCTTCTGTCAGATTTGGTACTATGGATAGAAGAAATTACCAGAGGAAAGGGATCCTGCTGAATCAGAGAACACTGTTGCTAGATGGTCAATTTCTGAGATAGGCTTGTTCCCTTCTATGAAAGGCCCCGGACTTGCTAAATCTCCAGGTTCAGTAGGCTAACTGTGGGTATGGTCAATGCCAAGACAACTCTAAACAAAGTATGCAAAGCCTTGAAAATCTTACTTGGGGCCAAGTGAACCAAGAACCTAGACATTTCTTGTTTTTTCAGTCTGACAATGATTTTTTAGCTCTAAGGCTGGTGTTATTACTGGATAGATATGTGTTAGTGGTGCCCTCTTCTGGTAAGATGGCCAAATGAAGACAGTGTTGAGTATTGTCCATTTTGGAATCCTGAGGTAAAGATGATTTCACAGTGAACAGTGCTAAATACTAGTGTACTTAAAAATAAAAATGCTTTTATTGAAAACTCCAGAATGGGACTATTCTTTCCTCCCAGTGAACAGAGAGCCACAAGGAAGAATAATGTCCACACAGTTGCATACCATATCTCCGTTCCATGCCTTCATGAAGTATAGATACACCAATGAGTAAGTGTTAAATACAGCTGGAAAATAGTTTAAAGTGTATGTGTTCTTATTAGCTTACTAAGTCTATATTCTTAGATATTTTGTACTCCATTCTTATCATGGGTTTGCAACCAGCTGAAATGATATAGAATTTAATTATGGTAATAAAGGGACCAAGTTTTTTCATACAAATCTTTAATATAACAAATTTTGAATATCTTATATAGTTTTAAAAGAGTGACACATGTTTCTTGTGATCTAATGCCAACATGTGAGTTTTAGATGCTGCTGTTCAACATCAAGGAAGAATATTGATGCCACACATCACATTGCAGTAAAAGGCTAATACTTGCATGTGAAATCACGGTTCTGTTGAAAATGCAATATTTTGGGGACCTTATCAAGGGGAAAGCTACTCAGACAAACCAATTAATATAGTCACACTTTAAGTGAAGACCTTGAAATTCCACAGAGGACAGCAAGACACAGGCTGTTGTTGGATAAATGTTGATGACTTTTATAGAAAATGACATCTGAATTGTCATAGCTTGCATAGCATCTTCATTCCAAGATATTAAGATGGATGACAAGAGGAGTAAATAGCATAAAGATGTACAGCCTTGTGGATCATCTGTTTAAACCATATGACATCCTGGCATTCAGGGGCACTCAATTCCAAGTAGCGAGGATGAGGAAGGAGACATGCATCTTGTTGGCTTTACTGTTTTATTCCACAGCTGTCTGGCATTGTTTTGTCACATGAAGAAGAATGGAAACAGGTCTTTGCTGAATGTCAGTATCATTTCAACTCCAACTGACCTTGTTCTTTGTAGTCCTCCCTGAGATACTCCACCTCCAAGAGTTGCTATATTTGGATTCCCAAATGAGAGACAAAATGTCAAGAGAAGATTATGGCTCTACAGTTATCATGAATCTTTCATTTTGAAAGGGTAGTTAGACTCCTCTCTGGAGTACAAAGTTGTTTCTACTCCTTAATCCCTGGATATCATCCTAGAGTTGTGTAGTCATGAAGAGGGTCCAGGATGAATTTACCCTGGGCTAAGTTGAACTCAGACCCTCTAGGGAACAAACCTAAATCCAGTAGTCAGATAATCTGACCAGAGGCTCTTCTAGGGACTGGGGACAAAAAGACCTTGTTGAGAGACAACTCTGTTCCCCAACACACCTCCTCCCCTTGGCTAGAATGTTCACATGAGCTTTCAGAATGAGAATGTCCTTTAAAAATGAGAAAGGACAGACTGGAGACGTGATTGAATGGTTAGAATCCAAGTTATTTTCCTAGAGACCTGGTTTCAATTCAAAGCATCCACCAGGTGGCTCATAAACCTCTGCAATTCCAGTTCCAGGGGATGTGATGCCCTCTTCTGAATTCCAGTGGTATTGTAAGCTAATGTGTAGGGTTATTCTCTTGAGTAGGCTGACTGTAGTGGGAAGACTCACACTATATCTTGGAGGCATCCTCTGCTGGTGCTCCAGATTTTAAAAAATGTCTGAGTGAAAAGCTTTGGCTTGTTGTTCTCCATGCCCTTGAATATTTCTCCTCAGTTCATCACCTACCCTGTCCTAATCTTGCCCCTGAGTTATCATCAACCCTGTACTCATCCATCTGTTGAGTTCAACATCTATTCTGTTGTCATCCTTCTGTTGAGTTCATCATATACCCTGTCCTCAACTTACTCTTGAGTTCATCATCTACCCTGTTCTTGTCTTGATGCTGACTTCATCTACCTTGTTTCTGTCCCTGCCATTGCTACTGCTGTAGCTATCCTTTACTGACATGACAATCCAGATTCTTTGGATTTCCAAGGTAGGCTAAAGACTTGTTGTTCTCTTCAAACTGGCATAGCCACATCTGATGGGAGTGACAAAAGTCATAAAGCTAGCACAGCTGCTTGACCAAGTTCCAGCAAATCTGAGCCACATGCTGGAGACCATGCCACTTTTAGTTTTGATCTCTTCCTGTTGTATACACAGGGGATTTTTAATATTTGTGCAATTTGGGATTACTAGGTTGATGGAAAATTTCTTATGAATCATTAATGCCATTCTTGCTTTTAGGAAGATATCCTTATCTACTTGAAGGTCTTCTTTACACCTTGGAGTGTGTCATACACATAAAGAATCCAGGTGTCTCTTTATGATGCTATGAGATATTCCTGAAACATCTATCCATGTACTTAGTCAGGAACAAGATCAACAAGATACAGTCGGCTAGAGGAATTGGCCAGAGATCAGATTACAAGCCTCTTCCCACTATACACTCAGGCAATTAAGTGACATAAATGGGAACATAGTTAGATTAGCTGAAGTTACCTCTGCCCTACACAGAGACTTATACTGATGAGCAAAGAATGATGTAGAAAGATGACAAAAGAGTAAGGTGTCAGGACCTCCCTTTCATTGAAAAACTAGCTCCTGCGAAGCTACTGTAATGCCTTATGACCAAGGAACAAAATAATGCCAGGAATAGGCATATAAATAAATTCTATACAGATATGAAATATAAATATTGTATTGTGCAAGAATTTTAATAATAATTGCAGCAGCATTGGCTTGAGGATTTTTCTTGGATACTTTGATCATTAAGAATTAATAATATACTGCTTGGGGCATGGCAATTTGCCCAGGCTGGCTCCAAGACTTTTATTTTTATCTTGCATCCTTGAAGTCACAAAACGTACTAGCCTGAAACAGGCTGTCACATGTCTCTAGATTCTTAAAAATTGAATTATTGGACTGATGAGTAAAAATGGTTATAAAAGATAATTTATCAGTGATGACTGAATTGGATTGAAAATAATTGTAAAAGATAACTCTGTTCTGTCATGGTTTATCAATGATGACTAAAAAGTATGCAGGAGAAAGTGAAACACAAAGTGATATAAATGATGTTTTGGTCCAAAAATAAAATTGATATGATTGATGTTTTGGAACAACATTAACCTATACCTACTTGCTGAATGCTGTATAAATAAAGACTCTAGCTGCTAGTCAGTCAGACTGCAAGATTCTCCTTACCATCATGCCTAAATCACTTCTTTCCTTGCTGATACCTTACATCCTCCTGGGACCTGCTGGCCTGTCCTCAGGGAAGGAACCTT
>NC_051065.1:85415132-85441417 GCF_004664715.2 Peromyscus leucopus | reverse complement strand
TGCAAAATTCCACTGGTATCATCAGAAGGAGAGAGCAAATCCTAAGCCCCTGATTTGTTGTCATTTCCATTCTGACTTCCAGAGTCACAACTCATTTCAGTGGCAGTGAGCCTGTGACAACTACTCTCTCACAATCAGCAACATGGTGGTTGAAGATGCTGCCACTTACCACTACCAACAGAAGAACAGTGGCCAATCCACAAGGTCTACAAAATAGAGGAAAAAACTCTTTCACCTTCTCAGGACCCAGTGGTTTTTCCCTCAGAAGAATGCAACATGGTCAAGAATTTGATCGGATATAGGGTATATTCTCTCAATATTTCTGCAATGCAATCAAAGCTGAGTTTCACTGAAAGACCCTAAGAAGTCCCCATGTCCAAAAAAGAATAGAAAATGTGTAGATGGAAATAATGTGCAAGATAACCACAGTCCCCATCTTTGTAACACTCTATGTAGAAGAATGTTTGAGAGCTATGATTCAGATATTCTCAACTTGGCACTGATCCTGTGGAGGATATCTTTGGGCTTTTGAGAAATATATTCAAGGCTTTATGATCCATATTTTCATATCACTTTTCAATTTCTGGAGGAGTGACAGCTCTGCCTCAGAACAGTCCTTCACCAAGACTCTCTGTCTCCATAGAAAAGACCTAAACAATGAAAGCAGAGTTATTTACCAACTCCTCTTGTGGTGAATAATGTGGACAGTATCTTACTGCAACTTTGTATAATGTATTACTGTGGAAATGTTATATATTTCCTTTGTATGTACCTAACAAACAACCACTGTCATAAAACTTGCAAATTATGACAAAAGATCTCCATACTATAATCTAAAGTGTGTGTTGAGGACATTTTATAATATAGTATTTAAATTTTAGAATCTAGAGGTACACGCCATTTACATATACTCACATACAGAGGTTACAACTATGTTCCTACATACAATAATTCACCTGATTAATTAACAAACAGATTCTAAGCCATTGCATATTCAATACAATTCTTCTTTCAGATTTAAAATATTTACCTCTTCCCTGCTCTGGAGTTTATGGGTATTGTGATTTTTTCTTGCCCACGGGCTATTGCTGCTTTGCAGTAGCAACAACTTGTTGCTACAACAGCCATGTGAAAACAGTGGAGACACAAAACCCCACAACGAATCACGTTAACTAAGGGACATGAAATAGCCTACAATTTGTTATAGAACTAGGGGATGCCTTCACATTGAATGGCCTTGACACAATATGGCCAAATAGTAGTTCTAATCATATACATGCTTAGGATGATCCAGAGATTAAGTATAAAGATGTATTTTTCATTAATACTGTTGCCAATCTACATGGTTTTATCCGATGTAACTCAAATATGTATTGAATGTGTTAGAAGTAATAAATTCTGTACTCCATTAACTTTTGTAACTATAGTTAATGTATTGTCATTAATATTTTCTAACTGGCTTCCAAACATATTTATTTCTTGAAAAGTCTGGGTCTCATGTAGCTCTGACTGGCTTCCTATTGTCGTCAATAATAACCTTGAAATTCAGGAATCCCTGCTTCTAACTTCCCAGATCTGGAACTGCAAGAATGCACCACCATGCCAAGTTAATGCAATGACAGGATTGTAATCCAAGGTTATTTTTTCAGAGTAGGCAAGAAGTCCATGATTAAGCCACATCCTGGCATATTTTTTTACTTCTTGATATCAAGAATTGGACTGCATATCTATATGTTCCTGCACCTATTTATGTGTGGTGGCAGAATTCTTACTAAAACTGCTGATCTTTCATAGGAAGAAACATTCCCAGGATTTGTCATTAACGTTTGCTGAGTGCATTACAATTTGCCATAAATCACTGTTCACATTTTTGGGTCCCCATTTGGACAAAATCCAATCCTGTCCTTATTTTAAAACTCTCTCCAATAGGGGAGACATTAATAAATGCCTATCCAGTCAGAATCACCAGCTTTTGACCAACAAACATTGGACCACCAATGACAAGAGAAGGTTCTGGTTTCTGATTCATTTGGCTTATGGCATTTTCTCCTAGACCTGCCCACTTATATGAGAGTGGTCCTAGTACTTTACTTACCCACTGTTAGTCAGTAGAGACTTCAGATGCTGACGGTTACTTATGACACAGATGGAGAAAAGCCTGTCCAGGGCTCTGGCCTGACCAATGACCTTCAGGAACAGGGAGGGTGGAGTCAGTGTGATGCTGCTTTTTTCCCCTTCACTTAATGTAGTCCAGTACAGAGCTGATGCAGCAGTTAGATTGTGGATTCTTATAAACTCAGTGGAAGATCCTGTTTAGTATCCTAAAGAGTTTCTAAAGTTGAGAACATAAGGTCCAGAGGAATAAATCCTGTCAGAAAGAAAACATTTTACCTCATACAGCTGACATCCAATTCTCCAATGATCTCAAAGGATCATTATAGAAAGTGATATACCAGAAAGGCTTATTTCATTGGCTTTTGAAAAGTCTCTTTCGTGCATTTTTCCAATCTTAAATATATAATCTTAAACATTGCTATGGGTATACATCTATGAAAATTAATGATATTTCCTTGTGGCTTTTTTCCTATATGGAAGACTGTCCTCAGCTTCTTAGAATTGAGAGAGGAAACCATATTATTTCTTTATTTGGGGATATGAAGTAACTGGCTGTGAAGGAATGTGATTGTGAACTTCATGATCTCCAATTCCTCTTGTTAATGTTGTGAGAATGATCTGAGGACCTGTACATTCCCCACACTAAATAAACATCATTTTCACATGTTGTTTCCTTTTGTTGTTCTCTAGTCAATATGCAGACAGTACTCTATGGAGCAAACACATGATATTAGAATTAGGGATGCCCTATTAGTGATAATGTGTCTTTCTACTAATGAATCTTATCATTTTACACACTTTTATGGATAAGACATTGTGCATGTCATGGAGGTTTAAACAACAGTAAAATAATTAGATTGTAGTTTGTATTGTTATTTTCTCTATGGCAATGACATGAGCAGGAAAATAGGCTTCTAGAGGATTTTGACTATTACGAGTTCAGTGTGGACAGTTACTGACCCAGTTTTTTAAATTGTATCTTGCATCCAGTAAGAACTATAGGATGTTCTGAAAATGAAACTTCATGAAGGAAATGAAGGTACAGGTAGCCAGCTGAAAACATTCAGACTCTGTATCAATCCAACATGATGCAAGTGAAGTCTTAATTCTCAAAGAATAGGACAGAAGATTGGCTTCTCTGTTGATTTCCCTAAGGGTAGGACAGGTTCAGCACACACAAACACTGACTTCCACCAGCACTCTTGACATGGGGTGTGAATACTATGATTTAAGCTCTGCTTGTATGTAGAGAACAAATACACTCTATATAATCACTGAGTGGGTGAGTGTTCTGTACAAAGGTCATATAAGATTCTACAAAGAAGATGAAATTCAGTATGTGGTTGGAGTGAGTTTTAGAAACATATAATGGAAAGGAAAAAATAATAAATGGGTCTGTGTGTTTGCAAAATGGCCATAAGAAACCTAAAATGATAATTTTCAGGGTCTGGTTGAAAAGATGGCTCCAAGAGCACATTTTGTTCTTGCAGAGAAATGAGGCTTAATTCCCATTTCTCACATGGTGGTTTGAAACAATTCCAGTTCCAGGAGATATGTCACCCTCTTCTGACCTCTGTGGGAACCAGAGATACTGGTCTTGCACATGCACCAAAATGGTCATATACACTAATCAGACTCCACATCTTTAAAAACCTTAATTATAATACTCCAATACTCAAGACTCAGGGAGCAGTTTTGTAACTGTGATGAAAAGATTGTAAGAGCCATAGGATCAGGCAGCTTGCTGAGATATTTTTGCCTCCTAGTAACAACAGAAACTTATACTTGTAAATTCTCATCAAATAAGAGCTGAACAGGGAGGACATCAAAAAGCATTCAAAGCTGGATGGGGGAAAGTCCATGCGGCTTTGATTCTCCCCAAAGGATTACAGACAACTGAGTAAAAACTGGAAGCAGGAGAGGGACTCTTCCCCAGGAAAGAGCACACAAATTGGTTGCTCAGGGCCCAATTATCAGACTTGAAAGCATACATGCAAGTATCATTATATGTAGTTAACTGTTTACATTTAGGAATATTCATGTATACACTAGTATATTCATAAAGTAATACAGTAATAAAAGGCTATGAATTTGAAGGAGGGTGTGGGGAGGTGTTAGGAGGATATAGAGGGAGGAAAGGAAGAGAGAAATACCTTAGTTAAATACAATCTTATAAATAAATAGAAAAGAAGAAATAGCTGCCTGGCCTCAAAAACATCTACAACTACCTATGAAAGGACCTTGTAAGGTTTTATGTACTTTCTAGAATTGCAACATATCTGACAGTCCCTGTCATGGTGGTAATCATATCAAGGAAATTCTACATTGAACATGACAGATATCAAAATAAAGTGCAACACTTAGAGTGGTGTTGTTCTTTGTTGTCCAAAGAGGAGCACATTCCTATGGCTGTGCTCAACCATTGCTGATTTGCATGTGCCCAGAGCGTGGCTGCTGTTCTTCTTCATAGGCAGGTCACTCCTGTGCCAGAGTCAGCCTCACACAGTCACAGCACAGGCATGAGGGTCCCCACACAGCTCCTGGTGTTGCAGCTGCTCTGCCTTATGGGTAAGGGATTTTAATTGCTATGAAGAAATTTCCAAATACACTGGAAATTTATTCAACTGAGTTTAGTCAGTACTTCACTGTCTCTGTGAAAGCATTTTTCTAGTAGAATTAACTGTATACAAATTTATTCTCAATTTTCCAATCTCAGGTGCCAGATGTGACATCCAGATGACCCAGTCTCCAGCCTCCCTGTCTGCTTCTCTTGGGAAAGTGTCACCATGACATGCCAGGCAAGTCAGAATGTTTATAGTAATTTAGCATGGTATCAGCAGAAACCAGGGGGGCCACCTAAGCTCCTGATCTATAGTGCAAACAACTTGGCAGATGGGGTCCCTTCTAGATTCAGTGGCAGTGGATCTGGCACACAGTTTTCTCTTAAGATCAGCAACCTGAAGTCTGAAGATGTGGCAACTTATTACTGTCAACAAGGTTATACTCTTCCCACAGTGATACAAGTCATAACATAAACCCCCAAGGAAGCAGAAGTAGGTGGTCTGGCTGCCCCAGATGTTTCTCCTGGTGAGTCATCCACTGAAACGTTTCTCAGATGTTAGAACATTTTTAACACAGTTCATGATGATTTTTTTTATTGGTACAAGAGGCTAACCAATCCTCTCTGTAGTCTATCAGTCTTTCATTTCATTCAAAGCACTACAGAGTAACAATGTCTTTTCTACATTAACAGTGGACACAGTAGTTCCCTGTGAAGAGTCTGAGATGTATCACTAATTGGGACTTATACAGAAGAGTGGAAGCTTCTGTGGATATTCCAGCACATTATCTTTATGTACAGAAAGTTAACTTGCAGATGCCAGTATTACAAAGGGAGTGAATCATCACTGACAGAAGCTGACAGCAGAAAGGATTCCTGAATTTCTCACAAAAGCTAAAGCACAGGTGTCAGAGAAAGGGATGGCTGCTTAGCCATTGTCTTCTGCTGTGTCTCCAAATTCCAGCAGTGTGTGTTGATGCTTTCAGGTGCCTGCAGCAATTCACACAGAATTCTTCTGGCTCCTCTGTCCATTGGTCTGCTTACAAGAATCAACAATATTGAAACACAAGCCTATGACTTTTAATCTCACTGTGTGCAGTAGAATATAGACTTTTCTATATGAAATCATAGAAAGTAAAGGCTTGTCTAAAACATGCTTCCAGAAGTGATATTGGTGATGACTTGATATTCCAGAGCATACTTTTAGGAAAACAAAACAAAATAAAATAAAACAAAAAAAAAACAGCAAAAGTGATCTATACCCCTCTCTCTCTCATTCTGTCTCTCTCTTAAAAATATTATCTACCATTTGCAAACATATTTTCAGTCTCTTCATGATGTCCCATTCATCTTCCTGTCTGTGTATCTAAAGTTTACATGGGCTTAATTATTGGCTGGTTTGTGGATAAGTATTGTTTAAATCTGGCTTTGTCTTGGAATGTCTTGTTCATTCTGTCTATGAAGATTGAAAGTTTTGCTGGGTATATTAGTTTAGGCTGGCATCCATGGTCTCTTAGTGTCTGCATTACATATGTCCAGGTCCTTCTGGCTTTCAAAGTCTCCATTGAGAAATCTGGTGTTATTCTGATGAGTTTGCCTTTATAAGTCACTTGGACTTTTTCCTTTGCTGCTATTAATATTCTTTCTTTGTTCTTTATGTTTAGTTGCTTAATTATTATGTGCCTAGGGGACTTTTTTGGGGGGTCTAGTCTGTTTGGTGTTCTATAGGCTTCTTGTATCTTCATAGGCATTTCCTTCTTTAAGTTGGGAAAGTTTTCTTCTATAATTTTGTTGAATATATTTTCTGTGCCTTTGAGTTGGTATTCTTCTCCTTCCTCTATCCCTATTATTTATAGGCTTGGTCTTTTCACGGTGTCCCAGATATCTTGGACATTTTGTGTTGTAATTTTTTTGGCATTAGTATTTTCTTTGACTGATGAATCCATTTCCTCTTTTGTATCCTCTACACCAGAGATCCTCCCTTCCATCTCTTATAGTCTGTTGGTTATGCTTGCATCTGTGTTTCCTGTTTTTTTACTTAGATTTTCTATTTCCAACATTCCCTCTGTTTGTGTCTTCCTCGTTTTTTCTATTTCCTTTTTCAGCTCTTTGGCTGTTTCCCTCACCTGTTTCATTGCTTTTTCACAGTTTTCTTTAAGGGATTTATTGTTTTCTTATGTTTTATTTGTCTTTTCATCTAGATTTTTATATAGATTTCTTCCAATTTTTGTTTGACTTTTCATTTTTTATTGATATCCTCCCCTTTTTTGTTTATCTTTTCCTCAATTTCATTTTTTGATTTTTTCTTTAAAAGCCTCTAGCATCTTCATGATGCTATTCTTAATGTTGCTTTCCTCTGCTTCTTCCACTTTGTGATGTTCAGGTCTTATGGTTGGAGGAGGGCTAGGTTCTGGTGATGCTGTATTGCTCTTTATGTTGTTATATGTACTTCTGCCTTGACATCTGCCCATCTCCTAATGATGGATTCATTCTCGGTATTATCAGGGCTCTTGGTCCCATCAAAGCTGACAGTTTTGGCTTTTCAGGAAGCCTCTCTTGATCCAATGAGAGGTGGCAGATTTTACTTCTCAGAAAGCCACTCTTGGTCTAGTCAGGGTTGGCAGATTCCCTGTCTCCTGAGTTTACTCTTGGTTCAATGATGGCTCTTTGTCCAGTGAGAGTTCTCTCTTTCTCTGGGCAAGGTGGAAGCTCTCTGGGCTAGATGGGAGCTCTCTGGGACTGATGGAGAGCTCTCTAGGACAGATGGGAGCTCTGAGCCAGATGGGAGCTAGGGGTTGGTCTCCAATTCTCAGGAAGTGGGGGGGCTGTCTTGGGCATATGGGTGTGGGGACAGAGCATGTAGATTGCAGGGTCACCTAAGGAATCTTGGAGAAGGAGAACCTTCCTACGGGAGCCCTGCTGCTGGCCAGCAACTGCGGCCAATTTGGGCAGGTCTTCCCAGGGAAAGCTTGGTGCCTAGGGATGGGACCTGTGAGCAGGCCTCCCTGGGTCTGTTCCCCAGGTGCTCACCTCTGGTCCAGATGGGAGTTCTGGGCTGGATGGGAGCTGGGGGCTAGTCTCCAGGTCTCAGGAAGTGTGTGGGGGGTCTATTTATTTATTTTAAATTGTACATTTTTTCGTTTTCTTTTTATTGTAAATAGATTTATGGTAGTCCCAGTTGCAGGCCATCAGGCACAACTGAGGGCAGGTCTGCCCTCCCCATTGGGCCCTGTAATCTACAAGTCCCATTCTGTCCCACAAATCTATCCATCCACCTCATTTGCTCCCTGAGACACAGACTGTGCCAGCTTCATTTGGATCAAGAGGTGAGTGACTGTTCTCCCAGCCAGTCAGCCCAGTCTCTAGGCCCTGGAGCACAATGTGTGTCCCACCACTCCCAACATTGCAGCCCCCATTGCAGGAAAGCAAGCAAGACTCCTGTGGGCACACTTTCCCACCACCACCACCCCACATTGGACCCTGTAATCTACACATGTCCCACTCTATCCCCCAAACCCACCCATCCCCCAAGATCCAGAGGATCCCTGAGACAAAGACACTACTAGTACCTGTTGGACCAAGAGTGCCCACCTAAGACACAGATATCACCTGTACTGATTGGAGAAATAGGTAGGCACCAGTGCAAGAATACATTCAACAACATAAGTGTAATATGACACCACCAGAATGTAGTGCAACAGAGAAATTAAGATATTATCCACATTATTTTTCTCCTTTGTGTGTATGAAGATTTGCATAAAAGTCTTTGATACTTTATTTAATTTCTAGTTACTATTTAAAATGTCAGTCTAATGCAAAAATTCCTATTTTCTCCAGTAAGTATATTAGGGTAATTTTTGTGGTTTTCCAACACTTCTAGTCTATACAGTTGATGTCCCATGAAACTGAATTCAATTTATAATCATCTGATCCCTTCATGGTTATAAAATTTCATAGTTGAAAAGTTTAGATTCAAAAAATGATTTACTCTTAAATTTGTGGAATTTAGAAGTTTGGGCTGTTTTGAGTTATTAAGTAATACATTCCTTCTATGATATAAGAAATAATCTATTATGCAACTTTATCTACATAAATCCACAGGGAGTTATGTGTCCATATTTCTAGATAAAAGTATATGAATGTAAATATTAAATGTTATGTTATTTCAAAAATTCTTTTATATATTTTCTGTCAACTGCATTTCCTTACATTAAATACCATGAGTTAGAATACCTAAAAGACAATCTACATGCAGATGTTTCCAAATATTGAATCTTCTGCTTTTGACTTCCAAGTCTCTTAATAGAATACCCAAGTGAGGAAACTGGAGTAGAAAATAGTTATCTCTGAAGTTCACTTTCAGCAGAGTTAGTGAAGATGAGGGGATAACAGTAGAAATAATTATGAATATATTAAATCCTCATTAAGTCATACAGTGAGCATAAAAGGAGGAATGGCATTTAGACACAGCAATCTTTAATAGTATGTACTCACTCATAAGTGGATACTAGATGTGAGGGAAGGGATGTCCAGACTCCAACCCACAGCTCCAGAGAGGGTAGCTAACAGGGAAAGACTCTAGGAGGGACACATGGATGGCCCAGTGAAGGAGAAGTGGGTGAGATCTACATGAGTGGACCAGGAGTGGGGGGATGGCAGAGGCCGAGGACTGGGGTACGAAACAGGAGGGTCAAGCTGAAACAGAGACAGAGTGGGAGGGCAGGGAGGGAGATGCCATGGTAGATAAGGACATCATGTAAATAGGAAGAGGCAGGGTATAGATGTAACCAAATGTCTTATCAAATAAGAAACACAGAACCAATGCAAAGAAAAAGCCAAGTGGTCAGAGTTAAGAGCTAAAACCTTACCCTTCTTCCTGCAGTGGTCCTACATCTCCAAAAGAGAGCTACTTCCTGTGTTAAAGTCTTTATAAAGACTTTCAGTTTTGCCTTCTCATTGGTTGTAAACCCAACCACATGACTGCCTCGTCACTGCCTGTCTGTACAGACCTCCAGGTCTTCTATGGTTGGTATTGAGATTAAAGGCGTGTGTCTACAATACTGGCTGTATCCCTGAACACACAGAGATCTACCTAGCTCTGCCTACCAAGTACTGGGATTAAAGGCATGCACCACCACCGCCCAGCTTTCCTATGGCTTGCTAATAGCTCTAACCAACAGACAACTTTATTTATTAACACACAAATAACATTTTAGTACATAATAAAATATCACCATAGCAGTGCTTGGGAGGCTCTCAGGAATCCACAAGGATGACTCCACCTTGGAGTGCTGGCAATGATCTAGAGGGTACCTGGACTGGTCTACTCTGGTGACCAGTCTAGTGAATACCCTAACCGTCATCACAGAGCCTTTGTCCAGTGACTGATGGAGGCAGATGTAGAGATCCACGGCCAGGTGCCAGGCTGAGCTCTGGGAATCCAATAGATGAGAGAAAGGAAAGATTCTGCAGGTGGGGGACATGGAGATCATGATGGGAAGATGAGCAGAGATGACTGCTCATCTTTATAACATGCCATTTACCTATGCTCTATACTTCTCTGGATTTTAGTATGTGTTTCTTGCTTGATATTGTTTGCATTGGTTGTAGTTACATCTTATCTAGGTCATTATCCCTCATTATTCCTGGACAATATTTGATAACCATTCCTTTGTATATAGTCTTGTATTAGTTTAGAACCTTCTTATTTAGACAAAAAGGGGGAGATGTAGTGGGTAGCCATTCCAGCTTGGATCTGGAAGTTCCAACCCCCATTGAGACTCTGGCAACTGTCACATCTACCAGGCGGGGCCAGGGGAGGAACCTGGAGACCCAAGAGCTGGATGGGCCAGCGCTCTCTTGGTGTGCTCTCTCTGTGCTGGGACGCTGAACTGTGAAGGTGGACTGTGCAGAGCTCCAGAGAACACCGCTGGACTGCAATACACCTTCCCCATACCCTGCGACCTACCTATTACTTAATTTGTGAGTTACGCCATTAAATAAATATCCTTTTAACTACGTGGAGTGGCCAAAATAATTTCACCAATACATATCTGCACTACTGGGGCTAAGGGAGAATAAAGACAATTTCTGATAGAGGACCTTTACTCAACTTTCCCATCCAAGTTTCCTAGAGAGCTTAAAAGCCTGTCAGTACCAGAAAATATTATTAGATGGTAAAGATGATGAGAGAAACAGATGTGACATTTCAGCCTCTGTATCTGCTGACCCTGAATGATTTATATTATGAATTCTAGAAGGCAAGTTAGAATACTATTGACAGTAATAAGATGCAATAGTCTCAGATTCCTAAAGTCTAACTTGTATTTTTAAATTATATATTACATTTTAAATGAGTCCCATAAGCACAATACCCCAAAGAGAATTAGAAACATACATAATGTATATCAAAATTACCTTTAAATTTGTATCAATAAACCACAATCTGTAACAATGTAAATTATTTTGAGATTAATAGTTGTTTTTTTGGAATAAAGTAGATTCAGTAATGTACCCTATTAGCTCATCGTTTCTATATCATATCCATCTTTTTTCTTTTAGAAAAAGATCTTCGAATTTAACTCTTTTGTTTACATTTCTGTTTTACTTTGACCAAAAACAACTTGCTACCAGTCCCCCTAAACAATGACAGACCTTCATAATGCATTGAATAACCAAAATCCACCCATTCCCCATCTCTTTGGAACATAGGTGTCATTATCCAGACTACATCCTGCTTTCTATGTGCACTAGTATCTTTGGGTGAACCTTGTAAAAGTCAGTATAATTGTTAAGTCTTCACTGGAGTAGTTTGTAAGGTTAGACCATATCAACCAGCAACCTTGAAGTTATTTTAGATTAAGAATTCTAAGGAGACTGTAACGGGCACTTCAAGATGTTAGATCACCTGGGTCATCTATTTTCATTGGTGTCTAGGCTCCTTGTTCTGAAGAAACAAAAACTTTTAAAGGTAACATACATTTCTGTATTAATATGAATATAGAATGTATGTTGTACAGAAGTAAGCTAAAGATAATTTTTTTGTTTTATGTTTGAGCAGGCAAAATATACATTATATGTTTTGAAGTTTTTCTAGTTTATTTATTTATGTCTATATTCGGGATTTTCAGGGATTCTTCCTTGAATAAACCTGATCTATATCAACCTGGATTGCATCCATAGATTCTCATTTACTGAGGAAATAAAACTATAACTTCGTCAACAGAGCAATACATGCTTTGGCTTCCAATTTGAAGTCAAGATATTTTTAAAATATATAGGCTAGTTTAACATAGCAGCTTTCATAATTCAGTGTCTTGTAGAAGCCAAAAAATTGAAAGACAACACAATACCATACAGGATCAAAACTCCCTGTGTATTTTCCATCTCTTCTTAGCATATATATATATATATATATATATATATATATATGCATATATACATATATATATTCCTTTTTAAGGATTTTTCTTTGTTATTTTTAAACTGTTTTTATTTTATTTTTTTTCTCTCCCACTCCTCTGTATATTTTGAAACACACTTCAATCTGTCTAGTGGTTTTCTTCCATCTGGATCTGTCTTTACTGAGCATCTGTATTGTTCTTTTATCACATGAGATGAAACATAACCTGCTATGTTAGTCACTAGCAGGCTCAGCTTAGTGCATGCCTTAGTGAGTGGCATTAGCAGCCAGCTCCTACCCACTTGCTACCTTAAGAACCTAGCTTTATGGTGGAGATATTGGTAGGAGTCACAATATTGGTAGGAGTCACATTACTGCCCCAGCTCTGGGAAGATGTTGGGTCCACTCTGCCACCAAGCAGCTTGCCTCTTGCTGCTTATAAACCCCATTTAAAGCTTTTGTAGAGCAAAGAATACAGTCAACAAGGAAAATCAACAGCCTACAGAATGGCAAAAGATCTTCACCAACCCCACATCTGACAGAGGACTGATATCCAGAATATATAAGGAACTCAAGAAATTAGACATCAAAATGACCAACAGTCCAATTGAGAAATGGGCTTTAGAACTAAACAGAATTCTCAACAGAGGAAACTCAAATGGCTGAAAGACATTTAAGGAATTGCTCAACATCCCTAATCATCAGGGAAATGCAAATCAAAACAACTCTGAGATACCACCTTAAGCCTGTCAGAATGGCTAAGATCAAAAACACTGAGGACACTTTATGCTGGAGAGGATGTGGAACTCAGGGAACTCCTCCACTGCTGGTGGGAATGCAAGCTTGTACAACCATTTTGGAAATCAATATGGCGCTTTCTTAGAAAATTGAGAATCAATCTCCCCCAAGATCCAGCTATACCACTCTTGGGCATATACCCAAGAAATGCTCAATCATACCACAAGAGCACTTGCTCAGCTATGTTTATATCAGCATTGTTTGTAATAGCCCAAACCTGGAAACAACCTAGATTCCCTTCAACTGAAGAATGGATAAATAATTGTGGCACAAATACACAATGGAATACTACTCAGCAGAGAAAAACAATGACATCATGAGGTTTGCAGGCAAATGGATGGATCTAGAAAAAATCATCCTGAGTGAGGTAACCCAGATTCAGAAAGACAAATATGGTATGTACTTACTCATAGGAGGATACTAGATGTGGAACAAGGATGACTGGAATGCTACTCACATCACCAGTGAGGCTACCTGGAAAACAGGACCCCAAGAAAGACACGGGGATCACCCAATGACGGAGAAATGGATGAAATCTACATGAACAGCCTGGACATGAGTGGGAGCAATGAATGGCGAGGGTTGAGGGAAAGAGAGCAGGAGATCCTACCTGGATCAAGAACAGAGAGGGAGAACAAGTAATAGGAGACCATGGTAAATGAAGACTACACGAGAAAAGGAAGAAACAAAGTGCTAAAGAGGCCCACAGAAATCCACAAAGATACCCCCACAAAAGACTTCTGGCAAGGGCTGAGAGACAGCCAGGACTGACCTACTCTGGTGATGGGATGGCCAAACACCCTAATAGTTGTGCCAGAAACCCCATCCAAGTACTGAGGAATCTGGATGCAGACATCCACGGATAGGCCCCGGGTGGAGCGCTGGGAGTCTAATTAGTGAGAAAGAGGAGGGTTTATATGAGCGAGAATTGTTGAAACCACGGTTGGATAAAGCACAGGGACAAATAGCCAAACGAATGGAAACACATGAACTATGAACCAAAGACTGAGGGGCCCTCAACTGGATCAGGCCCTCTGAATAGGTGAGACAGTTGATTGGCTTGATCTGTTTGGGAGGCATCTAGGCAGTGGTACCAGGTCCTGGGCTCGCTGCATGAGATAGCTGTTTGAAACCTGGGGCTTATACAGGGATGCTTGACTCAATCTGGGAGGAGGGGACTGGACCTGCCTGGACTGAGTCTATCAGGTCGATCTCAGTCCTCGGGGGTGGCCTTAATCTGGAGGTGGTGGGAATGGGGGATGGGCTGGGGGAAGTGAGGGGGGCAAGAAGGGGTGAACAAGGGAATCTGTGGCTGTTATGTAGAACTGAATAGTATTGTAAAATAAAATAATAAAAAAAACCCATTTAAGTGTTCAGTAGCAGGGCATTTTAACAGAGCCAGGCTGGGTTTGCTGCTAGCACCTAGCCAAGGAAGCTACCATTTTTTTAAGGACCTGAGCCTCTGCTTATTGCTAGCATGGTAGCCAACCTGATAAAAGACAGGTATCTATTCAGGAAATCTATTTTTGACTCCATTTTTGTGCACTTGAAATCTTTTTCTCAAGCTTTGTTGGGTCTTATGTGGAAATTCCAGCCCTATATTTGAATGCTTTTTTTATGTGGACATTTCTGTCCCACCAACCAGTTCCCAAATAACCACACAAAGTTTTATGATTAATTATTATAAATGCTTGACTGATAGTTCAGTCTTGTTACTAACTCTTACATGTTAAATCAACCCATATTTTTATCTACACTTTGCCATGTACATTGGTACCTTTTCTTAGTACAACAAGTTTATTACCTGCTTCCTCTGCATCTTTTTGTGACTTCCAAGACTCTTCCTCTTCTACTTTGCTCTATCTCTTTGTCTGCCAGTTATGCCTGACTTCTACTGTCCAGCAATTGTTTATTCAGCTTTCTAATAAAAACAATCACAGTGGCATATATTCACAGTGTTAAAGAATATTCCACACTACATGATTTTATTTGATGTATCCCTAATGTATGAAATAATATCTGTGAATAGGCACAGAATGTATTTGTAGGAATTCACACACTTTCCACACTTTTGCATCTATGTTTAATAAGCCTTCTTTTTGCCAATCTTTCCCTATTTCTTGAAAGCAAGAATTGGGATGAATGTTTGTGTTTTGACAACAGTGTTTCTGACTGTATTTGCATGATTATTCATTTTTCTCTCAGTACACAGAATGAGGTACACTCAAAACTTTGGCTTTCCATATTTTTTTTTCTAAATGCACTAGCATTTACACTGATCATCCTTATAGTTAGTCCTCTAGGCTCTGACTTGGTCTATTACACTTCTCTCCAGCAGAGGGCAACACTAAAATATGTTTATCTGGGTTTATCCAATCCTAGTGGTCATTGCTGCTTGGTCTTTGAGGAAAATTGTATCACAATTTTATTTTTTTGTGTGTACTTGCACTTACATTTACAATCTAAAGAGTTAGATGTGACATCCTGATGACCCAATCTCCATCCTCCTTGTTGGTATCTCTAGGACACAGTTATCTTCACATGTTAGTCAATTCAGGATACTATTATTTACTTATGCTGAAAGCAGAAGAATTCAGGGAATGTTCCAGAGATTTTATCTGTGATGCATTCCATCTTGGGTTCCCATCAGCGATTTTTTGGCAATGATTCTGAAATAAATTTGGCCTTCACCATCAGAGCCTGGTGCATGAAAATGCTGCAAAGTATTAGTGGCAACAAAGCTATAATATCCTCACACAGTGCTTCAATTGTTCTTCCTGGTCTCCCACCTGCTGACAGCTTCTCTCACATGTGATCAGGTTTTGAAGATTACTGAGAAGTTTTGGTGGAAAGGCCCTAGGAGACTGATGTTTACATAGATTTGCATACTTAAATCTCAACCCACAAAGCATAATATGATAATATTATAATATGATAATGTCGCTAATGATTCTCTAAGAAGAGAAGTTTTTCACTTAAATTATCTGGGTGAGCCAGGTGGTGGTGGGGCATGCCTTTAATATCAGCAACCAGAGGCAGAGCCAGGCAGATCTCTGTGAGTTCGAGGCCAGCCTGGGCTACCAAGTGAGTTCCAGGAAAGGCACAAAGCTACACAGAGAAACCCTGTCTCAAAACAACAACAACAACAAAAAATTATCTAGGTGAGCATGGGGTGTAATCTATACAGGAAAACAAAAGCCGCTATATACATTCATGTAGCAATCATTTCAAGACATGCAATGGGAATCCAAGTAACACCTGTGATTTTACTTGCAAGGTTTTAGTATCATGAAAATTTCTACTAGAATCTTTGGATTCCCTGGTGCTATTCTGAACTCAGAGCTCCCTATTTTGAATGCACAGAGTGCCTAACCATGCTGTCTTTGGACCTCCTCAGGCAGCCTATTGTTGATTCTGAGTATTGGCAATAAAAAGCCAACTGTAGTTCCTGTCATGGAATGATATGAATGTTGATGATGAGGGGAATATTTATAACATGTATGTGCATCCTTTGAGGTATTGTCAGCAAGATTCAGATTGGTAAAAAGAGAAACTTCATAGAATCACAGAGCAGATTGAAATAGCAATTTCATTAACTATATAGCAGTCTTTGGGAACTTAATGAATAGATGGATTATACAAAATGAAGATGTAATTCTCTTTTCTCTTACTAGAGGAATATCTTACTGTGATCTATGTTGAAACAATGCATCAACAATTTTATTCAGAGTTAAAGTGAAGTAGAGACACTGCAATAGATTATCATTCCCTGCATGAAATTTCCTCAATAAGTAATTCTTGGAGCTTCTGTTTGTCATCCAGAAGAAGGAGGTGTTGTTTGCTGTAAGGTCTAATGTGTGTGATATTCAGTTTCAATTGATATGCTTTGTTCAATGCATATATCTTTTTTCCCACGATGTATCTGATTGCAACTATATGTGTGGTAGATCATGGATATGCATGAGATAATAAGCAAGAAGATATCCATGAAGTGTTATTTTAAGGACACTGTTAACTGCACAAAGTCAGTTGTAGGCTGAATTGGTTGACAAAAAATGATTATATTTTTTTCTAGGTAGATTTGGCCATGCTAGAGGCTGCTATGATGATGTCATATGTTGGAATTACCTGATTGCTTTGTTGGAAAGTGGTGTGGATGCACCTTGATGACCTGATTGTTCCATTGCCAGTCAGCTTTCTTCCTCTCTATGCATCCTGCTTGCAGATAAAGGTGTAAGCTTGTAGCTACTATTCCAGGGCCATGTCTTCCTGCCTGATGCCTGTTTCCTACCATGTTGGTCATGGAACAACCCTCCAGAATAGTCAACTCCCAAATTAAATGCTTCCTTTTAAAAACTGTTTTTCATTGTGGTGTTTTGTCACATCAATAGAATAGTAACTAAGACACTTCTCCTAGTAAGGAGAGAAATAAATACTTCATAGAAGAAAGTCTCCATTCTTTCATGCATACAGTGTGAGAACTGACAAGCTGTCTAAGGATCCTTTGTTCAGGAAGACTTACTTTCAGTGAAAATTGGGCTCTTGTTCTGAGAATAACCTGTTCCCAGTACTAGTTTGTGAGAATACTAGGTATTTAGGATTGTTAAATAACTAAGACTTACTTATTTTTATTTTATGTGTTATGTGTTGTGGTGATATTTTATTTATGCTAAAATGTAGTGATATTTTATTTGTATGTTAATAAATAATGTTTGCCTGGACATCAGAGGAATTAGCAAGCCATTAACACAAAAGTCAGGCAGTGGTAGCACACACCCTTAATTCGATCACTTGGCAGGCAGGGTCTCTGTGTGTGTTCAAGGTCACACTAGGGAACAGAGCCAAGCGTGGTGACACACGCCTTTAATCCCAGTACCAACCATAGAGACCTGAAGGTCTGTACAGACAGGCACTGACATGGAAGTGAGGTAGCTGGGCTAAGAGCCAATGAGAGGGCAGAACAGCAAGGCAATAAATGCACTGGTAGACAGGAAGTAACTCTCTTTGCAAGTTATAGCATGGTGAGTTAAGATTAGCTGATGACTCTCACTATTTCCCTGATCTCTAAGGCTTTCACCCCTATATTTGGATCCATGTTTCTTTCTTTTTTTTTATTTTTTTTCTTTCATTTTACAATACCATTCAGTTCCACATAACAGCCACAGATTCCCCCGTTCTCCCCCTCCCACCCCCTCCCCTTTTCCCCAGCCCACCCCCCACTCCCACCACCTCCAGATTAAGGCCACCCCAGAAGACCGAGACCGACCTGATAGACTCAGTCCAGGCAAGTCCAGTCCCCCCCCTCCCAGATTGAGCCAAGCGTCCCTGTATAAGTCCCAGGTTTCAACAGCTATCTCATGCAATGAGCCCAGGACCTGGTACCACTGCCTAGATGCTTCCCAAACAGATCAAGCCAATCAACTGTCTTAACTATTCAGAGGGCCTGATCCAGTTGGGGGGCCCCCAGCCCCTGGTTCATAGTTCATGTGTTTCCATTCGTTTGGCTACTTGTCCCTGTGCTCTATCCAACCTTGGTTTCAACAATTCTTGCTCATATAAACCCTCCTCTTTCTCGCCAATTAGACTCCCAGCACTCCTGCTTAGGAATTCATCTGCAATGTGTATTGGTTTGCATATATGGGTGCAATGAACTCAGAGGGTAGAAAAAAGGACATAGAACAGTTTGTCTGATCCCTATATAAAAAACTCACATTGGCTTCACATTCTTCGGGCAAAGAAAAACACAATAGCACTGTCAGCAGCTGGAGATACCAGAAATTGCAATGGGGGCAGCCTTGGCTCTCACTTCTGCTTCCTTGGGAGGTTTATGTCATGGCTTGAATCACTGTGGGAGGGGTACTGTAATGCTGCTGACAGTAATAGGTTACAAAATCTTCAAGCTGCAGGCTACTGATCTTGAAAGAATACTGTGTGCCAGATCCACTGCCAGTGAACCTTGATGGGACCCCATCTGCCAAGCTGTTAGCACCATAGATCAGGAGCTTAGGAGGTTTCCCTGGTTTCTGCTGATACCATGCTAAATACCCATAAATGTCCTCACTTGCATGACATGTAATGGTGACACTGTCTCCCAGAGATGTAGACAGGGAGGATGGAGACTGGGTCATCTGGATGTCACATCTGGCTCCTGAGGTTGGAAAATAGAAAAGAAATCTCCATAAAATTAATCCTGTTAGATGGGGACCTTCCCAGAGACCAGGTAGCACTGAACACATTTAACTGAATGAATTTCCAATTCTGTCTTTATTACCTGTAAACCAGAGCAGCAGAAAACCCAGGAGCTGAGTGGGGGCCCTCATGTCTGTGCTGTGCCCTGTGTGAGGCTGACTCCAGTACAGGGTGTGACCTGACTATGAAGCAGTTCTCAGGACAGTGGGCTGTGCTCTGGGTAGATGCAAATTAGTGATCACTGGGCACAGCCATAAGATTGGTTAAGTCAGTGACTTATTACAGGCATGGAGTCCTTTTATGTCTCAGATCAGAAAGACAGAACAGGTTTATTTGTAGGAAATGTGCTCCACTCTGAGCAACAAAGAAAAATACTAGTCTATGAGTTACACCTTATTTTGATTTCTGTCATATTTAATGAAGAACTTCCTTGTTATTTTCCCTCATTGTATCATGTCAGATATGGTACTGTTCTAGACAGTACATAAATGATTATAAATTCTTTCATAGGTAGCTGAAAGTGTTATTGATGTCAGGCAGCTTCTTCTGGTATTTTTTCATTCACTGCTTATTTGTGAAACTGAATTTCAGTTAAAGCATTTCTCCCTTCCCTTTCTTCCTTCCAAATCCTCCCAAATACTCCTTCCCATTCTCCTTTAAATTCATGACCCTTTTTTCATGAACTATTATTTCATGCATATTTGCACATGTATACACATACATATATTCCTAATATATCTTGTTGATAATGTATGTTACTTGTATATATGTTTTCAGGGCTGACATTTTTGCAATGGACAAACCATTGTACACTCTTCCCTGGCACATAGCCTGCTCCAAGCTTAGTTAATTGTCTGTAGTTCTTTTGTAGAACTGAAGCCTCCTGTTCTTTACCCATCGAGTTTAACATATTGATTCATGTCCTTATGTTTCAGTTCATATTTGAGTGCTCATATTGGTGAGATTTTGGGTATAGCTTCTGCTTTTACTAGAAAACACAATCTCACAGCAAACAAGCTGGTTCTATGACTCTGTCAATATTTCTACCTCCCTTTCCAAAATGTTCCATGAGCCTTTGTTATGGGAGTGTTTTGTAGAAGTATCCATTGAGACTGAGCCCCACAACTCACCATGCAGGTTCTTGTTCACAATGATTTCCAGAAGAGCAATTGAATAATACTGAAAGACATGGTTTGTAAGCAAGGACAGGATCTCTTGGGGATAATAAATGCTTTTTGGTAAATACTATTGTTTTACTTATTTATGATAGCTCAGCTACTCAAGAGCTATGTCCATCAAGGACAGACAAAGTCATGTACTCTCTTCCTGGATTCAGCTAAGATTATATCTATTCCCAATGTTTCTGTGAAGATTCAGATTACTGCACCTGACTTATACTCCTTCTTAACATAAATTATTGTCCTTAAGAAATATGAATTTCTATCAGAAATGATCCTTCATGTCCTTGAATGAACAATGGTTCCTAACCTTGCATTCACTGACTAACTGTGGCTAAGAAATGTGCCAGCCCATTTTCACAGAAGCTGACTCCAGCACAGGGTGTGACTTGACTATGAAGCAGTTCTCAGGACAGTGGGCTGTGCTCTGGGAACATGCAAATTAGTGATCACTTGGCACAACCATAAGATTGGAGAAATTTTTGGAACTCAAGGGAATCAGAAAATAGAAAGTTACCTTTTCCCTAGTGTTACCTTGGAAGGTAACAGTCAAAAGTGGCAGTCTAAAGTCTGGTGATCTTGACTGGTTTGGTTTGTATTATTGCCTCCCCATGCTGAAAATTGTTAAAATGAGGACAGGATTGGTTCTTTGTCCAAGAGGATGCCAAAAAATAAGGGAACAATGATTTATGTCAAATTGTAATTTGCTCAGAAAAAAAAAGAACCAAACCTGGGATTATTTCTTTCTGTGAATGAAAGCATTAGGAAGAATTCTGAGTAGATTTTCACACATAAATATATGCAGGGAAACATACATATGCAATCCAATTTTAGCTACTCAGCAGTAAGAAAATATTGGGCTGAGATGCAGCTTAATCACGGACTACTTGCCTACTGTGAAAAAATGATCCCTGGGTTACAGCCTTAGCATTGAATAGGCCTGGTGCTACTACACTCCTATAACTAGCTCTTGGGAAGAGGAAGCAGGTTTTCCAGAAGTTCATGGTCACCATTCACTGCAAATGAAGGCCATCCAGAGCTACATGAGACCTATATTTTATCAAAAATCTAATTTTGAAAGCAAGAAATATTGATGACAATAAATTAAACACAGTTGCAAAAGTTAATGGAGTAGAGATTGTATTATTTCTGATGCAGATATTCAATACACATTTGAGTTACATCAGATAAAACTATATAGATTGGAAAAAGTATTAGCCAAGGATACAGTTAATATACCTAATATTTGAAACACCCTAAGCATATATATGATTAGATCTTATATTTGACAGTACTGTGGCAAAATCATACAATTTGAAGACAAACCATATTTCAATAGCAGTTTGTTGACTATTTCATTTAACTTAAATAATATGGTTCCTGGGTATAGAAGTTTCATTAGTGCCCACCTGGATGCCTGGGTATTGCTGTTGCTGCTGCTGCTACTACTGTTGAAGCTTATGGTCAAGCAAGCACACTGACATCACAAACTACAGGAAGATGTAAGGATTTCAAATCTGAAAGGATTGTATTGAACATGCATTGCTTAAAATTTTTCAATTGAATCATTGTACAGAGGAACATGGTTGTGACCTATGTATGTGAGTATGTGTAAATATGTGTGTACCTCCATATTCTAAAATTTAAGGATATATTGTATGATGTCTCAACCTGTTCTTTTGATAGTAGAATAAAGACCCTTTGTCATAATTTGAAAGTTTTAAAACTTTCTTACATTAGTTCTTGTTTGTTAAGCACACCCACTCCCAAAGTGTAGCAGAAATTTTTTCTGTGTCCTGCCTGGCCCACTGTTGGGACAAATCTCTCACCCACAGTCCTGCAGCCTTTTATAAAATGATCAGTCAGAAGCTTTTATTAATTAAAACTGCTCAGCCATTAGCTCAGACCTACCACTGACTAGCTCTTACACTAAAACATAGCCCATTTCCGTTAATTTATATGTTGCCATGTGTTCTGTGGCTTTACCTGTGTACCATTACATGCTGCTCCCTGGGCAGCATACTGGCATCTCCAACCCAGGCTTCCTCTTCCCAGAATTCTTCTTGTCTGCTTATCCTGCCTATACCTCCTGTCTGGCTACTGTCCAATCAGCGTTTTATTAAACCAGTGTACAAAAGCATTATTCCACAGCACCAAAGTGTTGTATATTCTGCAAAAATTCAGTAAAGTATTATAATTAAAATTCCCACCCCCCAGAAGAGATGATAGAGAAGTCTGCTTTCTCCTTTAGTTTCTTCCCCTTGGAGAAACAGTCTCTGAGGAAGGACTACAATGTGGCAGAGTTATTGTCCCACCCTAAATTGGAAACTTTTGTGAAAATTTGGTTTCCTAAAGCCCTGAATGTATTCTCAAAAGCCCAGTAACTTGCTCCTCAGCAGCAATGCCCAGTTCAGGAAATCTGAATCACAGCTTTCAAACATTCCTCTGCACAGGATTCCAAAAGGATTGGGACTCTGCTCAACGTTCTCCATCTATATATTTTCTCTTCTTCCCTGCTGGGAATGGTTGCATAAGGGTCTAAGATCTGTTTTCATTACAGAAATATTGGAAGATTCTCTCCCATATCATTTAAACTCTTGACCATATAGCATCTTCAGAGGGGAAAACAGCAGGGCCCTGAGAAGCTGAAAAAACTTTTTGTTCTAGTTTGTAGAACTGTGTGAATGGGACAATGTTCTTCTGTTAAAAGCAGTACGACACAGCATTTTTGGCCACTGTGCTGATGATTGTGAGAGAATAAGAGATGCCAGACTCACCTCTAAGGAAATGAGCTGTGATTACAGAAGCCAGATTGGATGTGACATAATTTAGGAGCTTAGAATTTCTGTCATCTGCTAATACAAGTGGAAGTTATCAGGGAAGCCACTTGATGTGGCTCTGTATGTGATTGTGGTAGTTTGAATAGGAATGACCACTATTGATTCATGTATTTGAATGCTTGGCACATAGGAAGTGGCACTAGTAGGAGGTGTGGCCTTGTTGGAGGAAGCCTGTCACTGTGGAAAAGGGCTTTGAGGTCTTAGATGTTCAAGCTAGACCTAAAATGATAGTCACTCTCATCTGCTGCCTGTGGATCAAGATGTAGAACTCTCAGCTCCTTTTCTAGCACCAAGTCTGCCTGAATACTGTCACGCTTCATGCCATGACAATCATGGACTGAATCTCTGAAACTGTAAGCTAGGTCCAATTAAAAATTTTCCTTTATAAGCATTTTCTTTGTCATGGTGTCCCTTCACAGAAATTGAAACCTAACTAAGACAGTGAAAGCAACCTTCTTTCCTTGAGAAACAGTCAGAGATCTGGAGACTTGGTGGGAACAATTTATCCAATAAATACTATGGAGAGAAAGATGAAAAAGGATAGAAGTGGATAGAAAGCAGGATTCCAGTATACTTCCATACCACACATACTACAAAATGGAAATGATGACAACAAAGAAGAATTAAAGGAGGAAGAGGGATATAAGGAGAAAAGAAAGGAAATAAAGAAAAAAGGAAGAATCAAAAGGTGCTTCTTTTAAACTAAAACATCAAAGTGGAAAAGGTTGCTGAGTTTGAACTTGGAGTCTCCCCTCTTTCTTACCCATGACACTGAGTAACAAGTTGAGAGTTTGCACCAGCAAACTTGGTGTCTAATCTTTGTTGCTGATTACAAACTTCTCTTTTCTAAGTTCATTCTCTTAAAAGCATGTTTGAGCCATCTCTGATTTCTGAGGAGTAAATAGGCCAAAAGCAAGGTGTAGGCCAGGATGTTCTCAATGAGAGGACTGGGTGGCCAAACCAGGACTCTAACAGGCTCCCTAGAAGCCCTGATATGGACCAGGCCTTAGTCTTGGTTCACTAGAACAGGTTGGAGTTGAGCAAGCAATTTTAAGGAAAACCAGAACTTAGGGGCAACCAATCAACAGGTGCCTCTTTGTCTACTACCAACTCATCAGATGGTCTGAAGGCTCTTCTGCTGGCTCAACAGGTCCCCAGGCCCTTCTGCTGGCTCAAAGGATGCCCCTTAGATTTCTCCTAGCTAAAAAGAGCTTTTCTACCCTCTCATCAATGAGCCCCTAGAAATTCGACTTCTGCTAGCTAAAGACAGCTTTCCCTACCCTCTTGTCAACAAGCCCCTAGACACTAGACACCCCCACCACTAATGGGCCCCTAACCACTACAACCTCTTACCAATCAGCCCCCAAACTAATCTTTCCTCCACCAATCAGCAGCATCAGATTAATCTCTCCTCCCTGGAATTCTCCTAACTCTGCTTAAAATGAGCTAGGGACCTCCCTTCAGGGTGGCTATTTGCCACCCCACCTGTTGGAAACAATAAACGATTTTGTTTAATGGCATATGTGACTCTTGGCCTTTCTTGGGGACTTCTCTTGGACCATAACACTTAGCTCATTATGGGTGTCATTTTACTTTCTTGTAGTATTTAATTTGGAAAAGTCTCAAATCTCTCAGTGTTTTTTTTTTCCTCTACAGTGTTGCATGCTTCTGGTTGAGTGTATTCCTCACATGTTTTCCCACAGCTAAGCTTTGTTTAACCAACACTGATAAAAAGTTCTACTTAGCAGTGTGTGTGATTTATTTTTTTCATGATAAACCCCAGCGAAGAACAATTATAATTGAAAATAAGAAAACCTGATGTCCCAGATATGTCTCCTCCAGATTTGGCAGCTTTTCTGCTAGGGCCCTCACCACCTATTCCAGTCTAATCAAATGGCTCTGATCTCACAAAGCCCAGAGAAAACCAGTGAGAGTTTCCAATTGGTGACCTGGAATCAATTTTGTAGTTTCTGTCATGAATCCACACATTGATTTTTAAGGTGATCTTGGGCTTTTTATTTTCCTCAGTTAGGGCTGTTGATATAAACAGGACTGAGTTTCTGGGAGAAGCTTTAAGGGGTGATCAGCTTCCAGAGGTTGTGTTAATTAAAAGTGCTCAGACAGTCTCAAAGAAGTGGTCAAAGGTTTGGAGACATTTGTGGATGCTAAGTGGGTCAAAGCTTGGGAACTTCTATTTTCTATTCGTAGTTGTATAGTGGTTGTCATCACTAAGTCTGGAGACACTGACTAAATAAACGTGTTATTATTGCCCTCTGCTGGAGAGATGGAAAATAGGCTGAGGTGGATTATAGAGAAAGTTTGCAAGTTGGATATTAGACTGAATGAGAAGTTATTTGGGAGATATTTTCCTGTTTTTCTAAAAGTGTTCATGAAAATCAGTGTAAGAATCACACATGTACCTCCTAAACCCATAAGGTATGATACCACTAAGGAGCAATTATACAAGTTTCTTGCCCCTCAAACCCATATGTTTGTTAGTCAGATGTTTGTGTGTCTTTTCTTTGGAAAAATTAAAAATTGGTTAGGTAAAGGATAAAGTACTTACATTAAGTATAGCTTATATGTGGATAAGTGCCAAGTATACTTAACGTTTTATCATCATTGGGATAGGAGGACTGTGTATGAGGAGAGTTAATTGCTATGACCACATCTCTTTTTATTTGAGACAGGGTTTCACTATGCTGCCTTGGATGCCCTGGAACTCCCTTCATAGACCAGGCTGGCCTCAAATTCTCAGGCATCTGCCTGCCTCTGCCTCCCAAGTACAGGGATTAAAGATACACAACCATGACATCCTAGGCCACATTTTAAAATTTATCGTACAAAGTAATGGATTTAACTATGGCATTTGCATGCATGCATTTTGTCAGTGACCTACAACCTAACCAAAACACTAGGAAGAAGGCAAAGTGGGTAATGGAATACATGTGTAAAGCAAACACAAGGGGGTCACTAGGGAGGTGAAGGCATACAGCAGAGAAGGGTGTTGCTTAGGATTCAATAACACCAAGGTGTGTGAAACAGGGACCTGGGGTATTAACTGATTCCCTGACCTCTCCCCGAATCCTCTGTGACTTGTAATTAAATTCAGAACATCTCAGAAATTTCCATTCATCACAATACACAGATAATGGCAGAAAGTGGACAAAAGAAGAGTAGTGAGGACAGGCTAACAGAAATGC
>NC_051065.1:85372116-85414632 GCF_004664715.2 Peromyscus leucopus | reverse complement strand
TCATAGATATGCAAACAGACGAGAGGGGTGCCTACGCGCCGAGGGTGAATGGCGCAGAGAAAGTGGTGTTGGCTTTAGGATCTCATAACACGCAAGCGTGTGTGAAACAGAGGAACTGGGTATTAACTGATTCCCTTGCTCTCCCGAAATCCTCTGTGACTTGTAATTAAATTCAGAACATCTCAGAAATTTCCATTCATCACAATCACAAGATAATGGCAGAAAGTGCAAAAGAAGAAGTAGTGAGGACAGGCTAACAGAATTGCTGTGGACCTCAAAACCCAAATCTCTGTAGTCTTTTTATTGGGAAAAAGAAAAAAGTACACGTCATGTGGCATTTGACAGAAGATGTGAGGGTGAAATCTAAGTCATTATATATTATCATTCATCTGAAATCTGTATACAAATAATTAATTGAAAAACTATTTACCATTTTGCATAAAAGAACATCATCCATATATATATATAATATATTTATATACATATATATATATATATATATATAATATCAATTGCATATCATCAACAGTAGCAAGTTTTGGAATGTACCATAAAGGAATACATTATATTCCTGTATAAATGTGATTATGCAGTGGAAAAGGAAACTCAGGGCATCTCTCTATATATGGCTGCAACAGGGGAACCATGTAGCAGTGACTGCAGAGACAGTTCTGATCTGCTACTGGAGTCCATACTGATTGTATGTATCTATATCACTATTCATCATATAATAGCAGAAATCATCCTTTAACCAATAAACAACCTCAGACTTCATACTATTTTTGCAGCACATTCCAAGTCCACAGGACAATTACGCACTTGAGAAGACTCAAAACGATCAGTCATTGGGTAAGTAGGTACAGATATGCAACAGTTTTTCCTATCACATGCAAAGACAAAGACAGTGTGTTTATATCTGATGGTCACCCGAACTTATATAATGTTTAAGTCTAGTGAAACATTCAATGTATGTAACAGGTATTTCAAGACTGTCACCTTGGGGGTTGGAGTGAGTGGTTGTGGATGAAAGTGTCGCCATGAAGCATCTGGAGAATGAGACGTACTAAGATATTCACCCATGTGAATATATACTAAACTATATTAAACACACAATTAAAAACTCTGCCCCTTAATGTGTTTACTTAGCAAAAAATAAAAAGACAAATTCTATACTTTTAAATAAACTACTAAACAAGAAAGATGAATCAACAATAAATAAATACAAAAAAATAATCTGCAGTAAAGAATGGGTTAAAACTTGCCTAAGATAGTGTGATAAACTCAAAATCCAGGAGATGAAAAGAGCAGTAAAGTACATTCCTTCTGCCGAGGAAGCAGTCTGAACTCTCCTAATCAGTGTTCTTTGAGGTTAAGAGGAACATCTAGTCCTGTTGTTCAGAGGAGAGCATCACAGCCTCTGGGGTTTTATGCCACTGACCTGGCAGTTTGTTTCACTCCATTGCCCCCACCATGGGATTTGCATATTACTCTCTAGAAAAGCCTACACAGGCAAGTCTTAGATAAAAGCAAAGCTGTGAAATTGAATGGACTGACCAAAATTCCCCAATTTAACTCATAGGATGGTGATTTTCTATTCTCCACTGGTAGTTCATGCTCTGAATGATCATGCCTGATAAGATTAGAGGAGAGGAGGACAGAGTGTTCAAATGCAGGGTGAGCAGTGAGGTCCACTGCTACCACTTGGTGGGGTTTGCCTATGAGATCGTGTCTCAAAGAAATGTATTACATGGTTTATGTGATTCCTTGACATTCAAACTCAGCCCATATCCTAAATTTAACCAACACAAAGTCAGGTTTTTCTAAATTACATTTTTATGTACTGTGGTATTGTAAAGGATGCAATCTGCAATACTGAAATTTAAAATTTTCTTTCTAAACATACAGTGATTGACATCTGCTTGACAGAATGCTAGGTTTTGCAATAATCCCTATCTTAGGGCTAACCTACAACTGGTTAGATCTGGGACCCAGTCTCCGGAAGAAAACTAGTATCTGGCATTGCAAAGACAGTCAATAGACCATGGTTAGGGAAATCAAACATCTAATGAACTAACTTTTAACTCATGTTTTGCTGAATAAGCATGGTGTCAAATTGGTGTCTACATAGATATGTTTATACTTACAGTTTAGTGATACTGTCATCTTTCTGAAGAGAAACTTTTTGTAGTGAAGCTGTTGGATAAAAATGGGTTTTCACTCAGCTTTAGCTCATCACTCATTATTCCTGAGAGTACACCTGTTCACCATTCTCCTGAGGCAACTTCAATGATATTGAAGATGAACAGAACTGAGATGCATGACCCTTGAGGTGTTGCCAAGGAAGGTGCTCATGCTCCAAGTCCCTCAGCTGCAAGCAATAGTCTTGAATTCCTCAGCAGCTCTCTCTCACACAGATAAGTAACATTTGGCAGCTGGGCCACACCAAGAAAGGATGTTTTTGTTAGGGTCTGAATCACTGTGGAAGGAAAATTTGAACATTGGAAGCAGTAATATACCCCTAAATTCTCAGGCTCCACCTCTTGAGTGTAAAATCTGTTCCTGACCCACTGCCACTGAACCTGTCTGGCACTCCAGAAAAATCTGTTGGAAACCTTGTATATCAGGGGCTGTAGAGACTGGCCTGGCTTCTGCAGGTACCAGTGCAAATAGGTGTTTCCATCACTATATACAAGGCTTTGAGTAGACTCTCAAGAGATAGAGGCTTGATCTTCAAGGCTGACAGACAAGGACAGTGGAGTTTGAGTCATTACAACATCACTCCTGGAAGCTGAAATGATAATAGAGAAGTAGAAATTTATGAACAAACTTCATGAATGATCTTTGTGATTTCTCTGCTGATGTTTATTTCAACTGAGATATGATTTTAGAACAAGTGAACTGAAAGTCCTGAGAGAGTTTTAGGCATAACTTAGATCACTGCATTCTACCCATGTCATAATCATCATTATAGCACTTTCATATCTGGAGCCTTTGTCACTCAGATGTAAACCTCACAGGCTCCATCCTGGAGGATAAGGACTGGCTTCTCAGACATGGGAGAACACAGGTGATCAGCAGTGGGACCTGGAGATCATCCTCCCTGCCCATTCTTCTTTCTCATTTCCCTCTGTCCTCACCAGGAATCCTGAACAACAACAGCACCAACAGGCAACTTCATTTTGAGGAAGCAGTTTGAGGAGACTGGTAAGTCACTTCAAGATGACAACTGAGTTTTTAATCTCAGACTGTAGAGGGTGGGTTGTCCCTAGGGAGCAATATGCAAAGACCAGGGTTAATACTGCAATATAATATAAGGGGTAGAGTCATGCAGGATCTTCATGATCATAAAAACCACATCAAGTATCTTCTATGTCAGGAGTGACAATAGTAAAACAAAATGTGGTGTATGGTGGGACAAATCATGGCAAAAACTGTCAATTTAGATGACAGCAGACACTCCTTAAGGCTGTATTACAGGAATACTGAGGAGTGAGAATGAAGCAATATGTATACAATCACTCTCTATGAGTTGAATTACTATGGCTGTCATTTTTTTTAGGTCCCCCGAGGGGGTGCACCGTTCCTGGAGGTACTGCAATTCCAGATCGATGTGTGGAGTGGACGGAGCAAGCTCCTATTTCAACTCCTACTTCCAAAAATCCATTTAATATATTGTCCTCGGATAGAGGACGTATCAAATATTAAACTGATAAGAACAGATACTACACTTGATCTTAGCCAAAAGGCCGAGAAGCGATGTATGGCTGTCATTTTTAAGAATTTTAAATGTAGAAGTTAGGTACTGTCTTTACTGTGTTCCAATGAATTTGTCTCCTTGGGAGAAAAAGCAAATAAAAATACTAGGGAGGTGTATCTGCAGTGTTTATTATGAAAATGTAAGGGCAATGGATATTGAAAGTAATATTCCTCAGAAATTTGGTTTGAGGAAACACTGCAAGTGATGGAGGAGTCTCTGGTATTTCTTACAAGTGATAGTTCACAGGATAATTCCAACTCAATTGTTTTATATGAATTAAATATATATAACATTTCATGTAGCAATTATTTCTCAGTAAAATGATATTTTTTGCACATATTTATTTAGTGTGTGTGTGTGTCCAATTTCTCTCTATATACAGCACTCCTATGAATCGCAGAGGACAACTTGGGAGTCAGTGCTCTCCTACATGTTTGTCTAAGAAAATCTCAAATGGCTTGGTGGCAGACACCTTTTCCTCCTCGCACCCCCCCCAGGCTTACCCTCCCCAACCCATCCCCCATTCCCACATCCTCCAAGGCAAGGTCTCCCATAGGGAGACAGCAGAGTTTGGTACATTCAGTTGAGGCAGATCCAAGCCCCTCTTCCCTGCACCAAGGCTGCACAAAGTGCCTCACCATAGGCACTAGGCTCCAAAAAGCAGACTCATGCACTAGGGACAGGTCCCAATCCCACTGCCTGGGGTCCCCTATACAGTTCAAGCTAAACAACTGTCTCGCTTAACCAGGGGGCCTAGTCCATTACCAAGGGGGCTCCACAGCTATTGGTCCACAGTTCATGCATTTCCACTGGTTTGCTGCCCTCTTTTATATATTATCTTATAAAAGGACTCTTAGTGAGTACCCTAAGATTCTTTCTCACTTTGTTTATATTCCAATTCATTGACTACAAAGTGGTAGTTCAAGTTGTTTATCCAAGTTGCTACATTTACAATTTGTGTCACTTACTTTCTTATTTATGTTACTGGTTTTCTTTCTTTTGATTTCAATTAACTAAATTTGGTAAATCACAACAAATAGCACATATAATATATATTACATAACCATAAGAATAGTTGTAGCTTGTTCCTAGCATCTATGACTATTCTAGCCACAAGTTCTTGTTCCCAATAATTGTGTCTGGTATGGGTTTCATCTTATATACTGGTACTTAAATCTAGTATTTGGTTATATCACAATTTTAAGCTACTGCAGTATGCCACTACTGTAATAGTAGCCCTGTTTTATAGGACTGATACATTATTGTAGCTCCTCAGAGCAAACAGGATCTAAGATGTCATTTAATTTTTTCTATATTGTTGAAATTTTCTGTGTCTTGATATGGTCAATTTTGAGGAAAGGTTTTTTTTTTTTTTTGTTGTTGTTTGTTTTGGTTTGTTTTTAGGGTTTTTAAGACAGGGTTTCTGTTGCTGGAGAATTTCTCTCCAGCTCCCACTACCAAGTCCCGTCAGTCCCCGAGCCCACTTATAAAATAAACACACAGACTCTTACATTATTTAAACTGCTTGGCCATTAGCTTAGGCCTATCATTGTCTAGCTCTTACTCTCATATTTAGCCCATTTCTATTAATCTTTACTTTGCCACATGGCTCGTAGCTTACTGGTACTTTACATCTTCCTTGTCCTGACGGCGGCTCCAGGTGGTCCCCTCTTTTCCCTCCTCCTTCCTCAATTCTCCTCTCTCCTTGTCCCGCCTATATTTCCTGCCTGTTCACTGGCCAACCAGTGCTTTATTTATATAGAGCGATATCCACAGTAGGTTTCTCTGTGTACTTTTGGTGCCTGTCCTAGATCTCACTCTGTAGACCAGGCTGGTCTTGAACTCAGAGTGATCTGGAGTGCTGGAATTAAAGGCATGTGCTACCACTGCCCTGCTTTGAGGAAAGTTTTATGGGCTGCTTAGAAGGTGTTTTCTTTCTTTCTTTTCCTGTGACTTTTTTATTTTTTTTTTTAATTAATTTTACATGCCAACCACAGATCGCCCTCTCTTCCTTCCTCCTACCACCCAGCCTCCCCTTCCCAATCTACCCTCCATTTCCTCCTAAGCTTGATCTGCTTAAGAGGCCCCTGGCAGCATGATCAGGATCTATCCCTGATGCACGTGCTGACTTTTTGGAGCTCATTGCCTATGGTGGGACACCTTGTACAGCCTTGATACATAGTGGGGCTTGGACCTGCCTCAACTGAATGTACCAGACTTTGCTGACTCCCCATGTTTGGCCTTACCTTTTGAGAAGATATTTTCTTTATTGTTAAGTTGGAATGTTCTGTAGATTGTTATCAGGTCAATTTAGGTTAATTACATTTTGTTTATTTTGAGATTACATTCTTGTAGCAAGAATACTGTATATTATAAAGCCCAGGGATGCAATGCTCTGTAGTAATATTAGTTATATGGCATAGATATTGGTAATGTTCATTATTATTAAAAATATTAACATAATTGTGGCCAGCTTAAGCCCAATCCAACTTAGTGTATCTAGGGTACATCTCAAAAAATATCAACACCAAAGTTTTTCATTATGAAAACTAATCAATACAATTAACATAGGTGACAGTTCTATCATATTAATAGATACCAAACTATAGACAAAATAATCATAAACACAAGGTAAAATATATATACATCTCTGAATGAAAACCATAATTCATAACCTTTAAATGGACTCTTTTAAATAACTCAGTGAATCTAAAACAAAAATAATACAAACATAAAAATAATATGCTACACAGATACAATGTGTTTTGCTTCTTTTGAGACAAGCAACATATCTGACAGTTGGTCCACACCAAGAAAAGAAGTTTTTGTTTGTGTGTTTGTCACTATATGTGGAATTTGAACAGTTTAGATGCAGAAATAAACTCCAAGATCCCCAGCTTCCACTCTACTGATTTTCAGTGTGAAATATGTCTGTGACATACACTCACAGAACCGAATAGGGATGCACATTCCTGGTTGGAAACTTCATTTTTAGATAAGAACTGTGGCAAATTGCCTGGCTACTGCAAGTACCAATACAAACTGGTGTCACCATAACTCCCTAGAAGTCTCTGAGTAGACTTTTGGGGAATAGAGGCTATCTCTTCATGGCTTATCAGAAAGAAGTGGGGGACTCTTGTTCACCACAACATCACAAATTGAAGCTGAAATAGGAGAGAAGAAAAAAATCACATTGAAAATTCATGAGCAATATTTAAGATTACCTTCATGTTATATATTTCACTGAAATTCTTTCATGTTGTGTATGAAATGTTTGACTGTATACCAAAAACTTCTTGATACAAAATGTGGTTATATGATTCTGAAGAGCTTCTTTAGATAATTTAGACCAGCCATCCAATTCCATGTGTGTTGAATTCTTCCCAGTATCACAGATACTGTACAATCTATAATCTTACTTTTATAGATCTAAACCCCACAAGTCCATTCTGGTAGACATGACATGCCATTTCACATGTGTGCAGAAAAGTGTTGAACTGCTGCAACTTTATAGTTCACCCTCTCTCTCCATTCTCCTTCTCCATTTCCTTTCTGTCCTTACCAGGAATCCAAAGTATTAGCAGTTCCAGGAACTGACTGCTTGAGACTTTTATGTAGCCAATGAGTACGACAAACAGCAGAGGAAATATTAACACCCCAGGAGACACAGAGGAGTGATACCTTGGGTAGCGTGGAAAGTTGGTGTTAGAGATACATGCTTCCCAAATGCACCGCCCTGGCCAGGAAGGCATTCTGTTTGTTAGCTAAAGTGAATGAGACCATGCTCTAGATCTCCAAACCTGGTTTTACTTGTGCCAGCATGAAGCACCATTAATATTACTGTTGGTCCTACAAAGGTCAGTGACACTGTGTCCTGGGACATAAAAAACATCAACTGGAGAGGTTCTGTATACACAATAGCCTCAATTGTAATCTAGGTGGTGATCCCACAAACATTAACAAGAGGCAATCATTTCATCCAGTTCCTTTGATTATGAACAGAAGCTAAACAGGAAAACATCTTCTCTTGTAGGGAAACACTGGTGCCAAATGCAAACACAGTAAGGGTGAAGTCTGCCCCCCCCCCCACCTCATCAGAGTCAGAGCAAAAGGAGAGAAAGTAGCAAAGCTGTTCCTATGTCCAAGAAGTTCCGCCTGGTGCTGATCTGGCCAGGGAGTGTGAAGATAGTACACTGGTCTGGACAACACAACCATAAGTACCCAGAGGCTTAAATAACAGAAATTCATTTTCTTAGTATAAAGGAGGCCTGAAATTCCAAAATCAAGTATGAGCGGATATCCATTATGTACCTGTAAATCAGAGTATCTTACTAGTTAGCTATTTCCATGTCTGACTCTCACAGAACCTTTCTTAATACCTGGGATCAGTGACAAAATGCCCATTTTTGACTCTTCTGCTGAGATCACCAACATTATGAGGTTAGTTCACACATGTAGCATCCAACATAAACTTCATTCCTTTTTAAATGGATTCTCCAAATATACTCACATTGAAGTTAAGGGTTCACCATATGAACCAGCAGGCAAAATTCAGTTTTTAAGGTGTATATTTGGCAATCCAGAGAAGCCAGAGGAGAGAAAAAGTTTAAAATCAAGCTAACACAGTAGAGCTCAAAACATAGAATGAATTTTCCTGATAACTTAGGAGCTTAAATATCCTTCCATGTAGCTCTGGCCAGATTGAAGACCTTTTGCAGTCTCAGAAAGCTAATTAGAGACAACTTGACAATGCCACTTTAGCTTTCTTAGCAACCTAACATGGCTATTCCTCTTTTTGTGGGGTTTGTCAGCCATCTGCACATCTTTTTCTGTCACTGCCAAATTATAATAGAGTTACATTATTTCTCCCTTCCCTCCCTTCCCTTTAAACTCTCTGGTATAATTCCTTGTTCTTTATTAAATCCCTGGTCCTTTTTCATTCTATTGTTACATAAATGTATGTATGCATACATGTGCATATATACTAATATTAACATATATTACTAAATACATAAGTACAATCTGCAAAGTCTTTATAATATTACCTGTGTAAATGTTTTCAGGAATGATCATTTGTTGTTGGATAACCAATTTCTGTATTCTTCCCTGGGAAAGAGTACTTCTCCCACAGTAAGCATTCCTTAGCTGCTTGTGGTTCTCACCCTGCATCAAGGACAATTATCTTTGTAGTAGAGGGAGACCATAAGAGAAAACCACAACCAATTAAAATTAAAAGTTGTAAAGCCCAGACCCAAGGGTTACATCCACAATAACACACACACACACACACACACACACACACACACACACACACACACACACACAAGCTCATAGATCATAGCAGAAGAAGATAGAATTGAATGATTGCAAAAGTCAGATGATCAGGGACTTTAGTGTGAGGTTCTGTCTCCTAGGAATGTTAGAAGCTACACCCACAAATTCTCACCAATATGATCATCTAATTATGGTAATAATTTGGACAACAGAATAGTCATGTTAATCTGAATGGATGAAAGTTCAAGAGTTCTCAAACCTACCATGTAGACAATTGATTGCCAATAAATATTCTACTGCATATTATCATTAGCTATTTATGTCATATCTCAGGTGGCCAATGCATTTGCCACAAACATGACTACCAGAGTTTGATTTACAGAACCTAAAATCAACTACCACAATAGCTCTTATGGGCATTCTTGCACTATGTCAGGCATGCACATATATGTACATACACACATACACACACCCTAAAGAAATTTTTTTTAAAGAATGGCCTTGGGATATTGAAATTCCATACACTTGAAATGATTTAATCTACTTTGGTTTTGTGTGCTATTTTGATAACTCTATCCATGTCCCTTTTTTCTCCTTATAAGGATCTAGTTCTTTTTTTCAGGGTTATTAGCTTTATCTTCCTCTTTGTGAGCACTTCAGTTGCTTATTGGTTATGTATGTTGAGCAGACACAACTAAGGAACACAGTTTTACAGTGTTTTCTTTCCATTATAATAGAAAGAATGCAATCCATTGTTTTAATGTATCTCTGCAGTCTTTGCACATGATTGTATATTCTTGATCCTGATTAAAATAGGTACTATTTTAAGGGCTCTGAACTGTGCTGAAGGACTAAATTCAGATAAGTATCAGTTAGACCTTGGAGCTCTTGGTAGTTATGAGAAACCAAAGAATCTCCCACCCCTAATATGCATCATAGAGACTTGGGGTAGATGAAAAATTAGCACTGAGATTCATAATTAATTATCTATAGGACCCTGGATTCCTTAATCTGAAAAATTCTCCTTGCTCATGGGGTAACAATCTGTGCTGTAGCTAGGACCATAAACAGAACTAGAGACACATGTTTTCACAGCACGCTGGACACTAAAGTTTCACAAGGGAGTGTGATAATAAACACTATCTGTCTCAGGGTGAAAAACTAAGGAGTCCCTTCAATGTGTCTCTAATTCTGACCATGGTCCAGAGTGAAGATGGAGTCATGCAGGTGAACTGCACTATAACTTCTCTGTGTTTCCAGATGCTGTTTGTTTAGGGACTATTGAACTGGCAGCCTGCTGTAATTCATGTGACTTAGAGACCTGGTTTGGATATGTATATCTTTATAGAAAGGTTATTGACAGTAAGGTTAAAGGACACTAGGACCATATGTTCTTCAGACTGCCCTATAGGTCTCTCAACTCACTTGTTCTAAGCCAGTGCTGGACAGGTTGAGATTAAAGTGAATTCATGCCCAGCAGTATGGTAGATGCTGTTCCCTAAGGGAATGGATTTCCTGGGAGGAGAATTCAATTCAAAGGCCTTCTCTCCAATTATTTTCTAGCTTTAGGCATGGGGAAGAAGATTCCTAAACTCAAGAGCATGTAGAACAAAGGCTGAATGCTTCATTCCAAAAAACTTCCTGGAGCGAAGGCTATTTCCCTGTAATTAGAGATACTGCATGTACACTTGTGTAAAATCTTGCTTGCTTGCCCACCCTCTTCCTCAAACTTCCAAGTACTGTAATACTTTAAAACAGTTATATATGCTCTGGTGACCCACCAACCATAAAATTCTTTTTCTTGCTACTTCATAATTGTAATTTTGCTACTGTTATGGATTGCAATGTAAATATCTGATATGCAGATGATCTTAGCAGACCCCTATGAAAAGGTCATTCAATTACCAAAGGGATTGGGCCTCACAGGTTGACAAGCCCTATGTTAGAGTATAGCATGAGAATGTAAACTAGTTGTAGAATCAAAGCCTTTCAGGAGACATCCTGACTTTGGCCCATAGGTGACATCTCCTTCTTCACTCTCTTGGTTTTTGAGGACTTATTCCATAAAGATTCCCACAACAAATTCACCTGAATAAAAGATAAGAGTATTCAGTTACCCCTTAGAGTCTGTGACTCCATGTGAGTATTTGTTTTAACTTCCATTTAGAGTACTAGGCATGGATTCCCTCCTCTGAAGTGATTCTCAATTCCTATCAAAAAACATCTGATTACATAACAATATTGACACTGTTGTGCAGGTGTACATGTCTTTCTTGTCATTTTTGGCTAGTAGATGTAGGATTACTGAAAATGTAAGGCCATCAGTGCTTTACTTGCCCCAGCAAACATGAGAGTATCTTCCATGACTATGAAATCTACCCAATCAGGAAAGAGACATCTAGTTCACTTCTACCTTGATTTCTCTATTGCACGTCTGAAGTGCATTGTGTCTTAAGAAATATTTTCTTATCATCCAGTACTATTGGGTAAACAAGACAAAAGACAGGCTATTCTAACTGTTGTGCAATTTCTGGATCATCCTTGACCAACAACTAATGATATATTCACCCCTGTTACTGGGGATTTGTTTAATAATGCAGTTCTGGGATACTATTTCTAGTCATATGGAGTATAACCAAATTTTACTTTAATAATTTATATTTTTGTTTCATTTATAATATAGTAGGTTTCTATGCAGCTCCTTTATATCTATAATTCTTGTTAATTGGGCTATTTATTTTTTGACTTTTGAGTTTTTATGTATTCTAAATGTCAATCTTTTTTCATATGTACAGTTGGCAAAGACTTTGTCCCATTCTGTAGACTGAATTTCAATCAATTGACTGTTCCTTTTGATGTGCAGAAGCTTTTTAGCTTCAGGAGGTCCTAATTGTCAATTTGTGATCTTATTTCTTGAGTGATCACTTTCTTTGTCACTGTTCTATTGCTGTGAAGAGACAACATGACTAATGCAACTCTTATAAAAGAAATCATCTAATTGGAGGCTTGCTTACAGATTCAGAGGGTGATTACATTATCATCATGGCAGGGGCATGTTGGCAAGTAAGGCTTTGAGTGCTTTACATCCCAATCCACAAGCAGCAGGGAGAAAGCACTAGGCCACATGTGGCATTTTGGAAACACAAACATGCTCTATCAAGGCCACAGTGACTCCAAGAAGCCACACCTATTCCAACAAAGCCACACCCAATCCAACAACGCCACACATCCTAATCCTTCCCTGAGAGCCATTAAAGGGAATAAAAAGGAAATGTATGAGGCTATAGGGATTGGTCTCATTCAAAACACCACAGTTCTTGTGTTATGGAGAGAGTTCTTACCTGCCTTTAAGTAACTTACCAAACTCTCTGACAGCATATTCCATAGCTTCCAGATTTTCAGTTTGAGGTTGTATATTGAGATATTTGAACAACTACGAGTTAATGGGGGAGATATACAGATCTAATTTCATTTTCTGTATATGTGCACATCTGTGTTTCCCAGAACAATTTGTTAATGATTTTGTCTTTCCTTCTCTGTTCATCAGTTTGTTGGTTTGTGGGTTTCTATATTTGTCACACAGTTTACTCTAGTTGCTTTGACAAATTTGAGTATTCAAATCTGTTTAAATAACCTATGCATTTGTCTCTGCTAATACAATAGTGTTTATTATTCTACCTCTATAATATTGCTTAAGATTAGTTATTATAGTTCCCCCAGATTTACTCTCTGTACTCAGTTTCCATGTGAATCTTAAGATTTTTTTCCCCTGAGATTAAAGGTGGTGGTGGCACATGCCTTTAATCCCAGCACTTAAGAGGCAGAGGCAGGCAGATCTCACTGCATTCAAGGCCAGCTTAGTTTATAAAACAAGTTCCAGGAGGCTAGGAACCTTGCCTAGGAAAAAAAGTGGGTTTTTTTTTGTTTTCTGTTTGTGAAGATGTTGCTCTGGTTTGCATTATATCTACAAGTAGATTTTGGTAGGATGATTGTTGTCTCAACATTATTTCTTCAAACCCATCAGTATGTGCATTCTTTTTGACATTTGGTGTTATCTTTGATTTATTTCTTCAGAATTTAAAGGAAAATTTTGAAGGTGAGAGAGATGACTCAGCCTGTAAAGATGCCTGCCACTAAGTCAATCACTGTGACCTACATGGTTAAATGAAGAAGTGACTCTCTGACTTGTACATGTGTGCCCACTCACATACACACCAATACAAAATTCATACCAATACATACAAGTAAACATAAATGAAAATTTTAAATGCCCCTTTATTACTTCTCTGTTACCTTATTGGTTTCTTTATCATTTGTTTGTTTCAAAGATTTGTCATAAGAATAGAAAGATAATACAATATATGTCTCTCACTAAATATGTTTTTTTGGAGAGAAAAGCATTTCAAGTAGAAATTACCAGTACAATTTCAGAGGTAAAGAAAGTCTGTTAAGGAAAATCAGAAGACAGAGGAGGATGGATACTACTTTTAGTAGGATGACAGAGGAAGTTTACTTCTAGTAAGTGACTGTCTTGAAGGAGAACAACCAGCCAGAAAATATCCTGAAATGAACGAAGGTAACAGAGACCAGGTGCAAAAGTTCCTGTAGACTTCCAGGGTAAGTGGCTATGTGGAGGTGTCAGCTACACTTTCTTTCAACAAACAGAACCAACGTAGGGGATAAAGAAATATTGTCCAACTATATTACTTGAGGGCAGCACTGGCGTACAGTGGGCTATCGTGGAGACATTAAGTTATCCAAAGATGCAAATGGCATTGTAAAGAATACATGAAGCATTCTATGTGGATCACTGCATGCCATTTTTGAAACCAGCTGGTAAACAAGGGATTTCCTATGACTGTTAGAATGAGCGAGAACTACTGTAGTCTCCACTCTAATGCTGTATTCATGAGTTCTCTACAGAAGTAGCTTATTGACCTGCTTTTGCTGACCGTCTTGTAAAAATCACCTGTCCTCCCCAAGAGAACAGAAAATTTCCATTTCTCCGTATCCATGAAGAATCATTCAAGTAACCCAATCACACTGCTGGATATACTCTGATGTCCCTATCCCAAGCCTGCCTTACTCAAAAAAGAAGGAGATTCCCACAGTTTGAGAAGCCCAGCACCCCAGGAGGTGAACAAGCCTCACATGCTCAGAAGCCAAGGCCACTACAATACTTATAAGCACAGTTTTCCCACACTTATCCCAACCCAACCCACTGTAGCCATGACATCTAAGGCACATTTCCAGGAGAAAGTTTTTCATCATGAAAACCAATCAATAAAATTGATAGAGGTAAAAGAATCTACCAGAGTTGCATTAAAAATTTCAATATAAGAAATATTAAAAGTAGGAAATATATGTAATACACACACACACACACACACACACACACACACACACACATATATATATATATATATATATATATATATATATATATATATATGACATTCTGCCACATATCACTAAAACCCTTGGCCATATTTCATTTTAGAGGGAAGCAGCAGCTGGGCTCTAGTGAGGTAAAGTGTTTTTGTTCCAGTCTGTAGCACTGTGTGGGTGGGTCAGTATTCCACTGCTGACAGTAGTAAATGGCAGCATCTTCAGTCTCCATGCTGCTGATTGTGAGAGAGTAAGAGGTCCCAGACCCACTGCCACTGAAGCGAGCTGGGACTCCAGAAGCCAGGTTGGATGTGCCATAAATCAGGAGTTTGGGAGAGGCTCCTGGCTTCTGTTGGTACCAGTGCAATCTACTATTGCTTATACTTGAGCTGGTTATGCAGGTCATGGTGACCCTGTCCCCTTGAGATGCAGCCATGGATGCTGGAGACTGGGTGAGCACAATTTCTCCACTGGACACTGTGGTCAGGAAATCAAAGAAAAGAGAGAGAGGTTAGTAGACATAGAGATACACAAATAACTTGATACCATCCAACATTCAGAAGAAACAAAATGGAAAGTAGTTTATCTTAGACTCAGTCTACCCCAGGGAAAATAATATTGGATTCTGAACTCAGAGCCTGTCTTACCTGTGACACTGAATAACGAGGCTGAAAATCTGCAACTGAAAGTCCATTGTGTTTTCCAGTCTTAGTCAGACTAATTAGTGCTCTTCTGAAAAGTACATTACCTTAAAGCAACTATGAGCCATTTGTGGTTTCCGAGGTTGAAATATGCAAATAACAAGATATGGTATAGGCAGTTCATGGCTCATACACTCATGTAGTCTTTTATTTAGGGCAAACTTAGGTAATCCAGAACAGCGTTTCTTTATTTATACATATTACACTGATGAAGAAGGACATTTCTACAGTTCATGAGTTCCCACTAGGGTGGCTGGTCATCTCTGCATGTTTTTCTATCATGTTTGCAACATCCATTATTCTTATGCAGATAGGTTTTATATTTTACTAGTAGGAACATAAAATCATCAGTTGTATTATATTAAACTATCAAATAAATCAATATATTGCTCAATGTGCCTCATTATAAATAAAGTATAGGTTATCTCCATTAAGTCATTCCTGAAATTAGTGTTTAGTTCTCAAGGGCTCCCAAAATCGGAATAATAATCATCTTGGGCCTACTGAGAATGAAGAATACCCAGTGTTTTATTTTATTTTGTTGATGTTTATTTATTTTATTCTGTATGCATGAGTGTTTTATCAGCATGTATATATGTCTACCTTTTGCATGTTTAGTACATAAGGAAGTCAGAAGAAGGCTTCAGATGCCCTGAAACTGAAGTCACACATGTGAACCCCCATGTGAGTGTTGGCAATTGAATACAGGTGTTTTGAAAGACAAATAAGTGTTCTCAACTGCTAAGCTATATGTCCTATGGGACATCCAATCTTTTTTTTATTTTATAATTTAATTTAATTTTACATATCAGCCACATATTCCCCTGTCCTCCCTCCTCCCATACCCTCCCTCCAACCCACCCCCCATTCCCATCACTTCCAGGGCAAGGACTCCCCTGGGATTCAGTTCAGCCTAGTAGATTCAGTCAAGGCAGGTCCAGTTCCCTCCTCCCTTCACCCAGGCTGAGCAAAATGTCTTTGCATAGACCCCAGGCTCCAAACAGCCAGCTCATGCATTAAGGACAGGTCCCGGTCTACTGCCTGGGAGCCTCTCAAACCGTTCAAGCTAATTGACTGTCTCACTTATTGAGAGGGCCTAATCCAGTTGGGGACTCCTCAGCTATTGGTTCATAGTTCATGTGTTTCCACTAGTTTGGCTACTTGTCCCTGTGTTTTTTCCAAACATGGTCTCAACAATTCTCACTCATACAGTCCCTCCTCTTCCTCACCGATTGGACTCCAGGAGCTCCACCTCAGGCATGGCTGTGGATCTCTGCATCTGCTTCCATCAGTCATTGGATGAGAGTTCTACCACAACAGTTAGGGTGTTTGGCCATCTGATCACCAGAGTGGGTCAATTCGGGCTTTCTCTCTACCATTGCCAGTAGTCCATTGTGGAGGTATCTTTGTGGATTTCTGGGGACCTCTCTAGCACTTTGCTTCTTCCTGTTCCCATGGGGGCTTCATTTATCATGGTGCAGATAAAAACAATGACATCATGAGGTTTTCAGGCAAATGGATGGATCTAGAAAAAAATCATCCTGAGTGAGGTAACCCAGACTCAGAAAGACAGACATAGTATGTACTCACTCATAGGTGGATACTAGATGTAAAACAAAGGATGACTAGACTGCTACTCACAACCTCGGCAAGGCTACCTAGTAAAGAGGACCCTAAGAAAGACACAGGGATTGCCCAAAGACAGAGAAATGGATGAGATCTATATGAACAAGCTGGATGTGAGGGGAAGAGAGCTTAGGGGAGTGGGAGATCCCAGCTGGATCAGGGACATCCAATCTTAACTTTCATATTAACTCATTTCCCTTCTGTCAGATTTGGTACTATGGATAGAACAAATTACCAGAGGAAAGAGATCCTGCTGAATCAGAGAACACTGTTGCTAGATGGTCAATTTCTGAGAGAGGCTTGTTCCCCTCTATGAAAGGACCCAGACTTGCTGGATCTCCAGGTTCAGTAGGCTAACTGTGGGTATGGTCAATGCCAAGACAACTCTAAGCAAAGTATGCAAAGCCTTGAAATTCTTACTTGGGGCCAAGTGAACCAAGAACCTAGACACTTCTTGTTTTTTTAGTCTGACAATGATTTTTAGCTCTAAGGCTGGTGTTATTACTGGATAGATATGTGTTAGTGGTGCCCTCTTCTGGTAAGATGGCCAAATGAAGACAGTGTTGAGTATTGTCCATTTTGGAATCCAGAGGTAAAGATTATTTCACAGTGAACAGTGCTAAATACTAGTGTACTTAAAAATAAAAATGCTTTTGTTGAAAAAACCAGAATGGGACTATTCTTTCCTCCCAGTGAACAGAGCCACAAGGAAGAATAATGTCCACACAGTCGCATACATGCACGCATACTCCGTTCCATGCCTTCATGAAGTATAGATACACCAATGAGTAAGTGTTAAATACACCTGGAAAATAGTTTAAAGTGTATGTGTTCTTATGAGCTTACTAAGTCTATATTCTTAGATATTTTGTACTCCATTTCTTATCATGAGTTTGCAACCAGGTGAAATGATATAGAATTTAATTATGGTAACAAAGGGACCAAGTCTTTTCATACAAATCTTTAATATAACAAATTTTGAATATCTTATATAGTTTTAAAAGAGTGACACATGTTTCTTGTGATCTAATGCCAACATGTGAGTTTTAGATGCTGCTGTTCAACATCAAGGAAGAATACTAATGCCACACATCACATTGCAGTAAAAGGCTAATACTTGCATGTGAAATCACGTTTCTGTTGAAAATGCAATATTTTGGGGACCTTATCAAGGGGAAAGCTACTCAGACAAACCAATTAATATAGTCACACTTTAAGTGAAGACCTTGAAATTCCACAGAGGACAGCAAGACACAGACTGTTGTTGGATAAATGTTGATGACTTTTATAGAAAATGACATCTGAATTGTCATTGCTTGCATAGCATCTTCATTCCAAGATATTAAGATGGATGACAAGAGGAGTAAATAGCATAAAGATGTACAGCCTTGTGGATCATCTGTTTAAACCATATGACATCCTGGCATTCAGGGGCACTCAATTCCAAGTAGTGAGGATGAGGAAGGAGACATGCATCTTGTTGGCTTTACTGTTTTATTCCACAGCTGTCTGGACATTGTTTTGTCACACGAAGAAGAATGGAAACAGGTCTCTGCTGAATGTCAGTATCATTTCAACTCCAACTGACCTTGTTGTTTGTAGTCCTCCTTGAGATACTCCACCTCCAAGAGTTGCTATATTTGGATTCCCAAATGAGAGACAAAATGTCAAGAGAAGATCATGGCTCTACAGTTATCATGAATCTTTCATATTGAAAGGGTAGTTAGACTCCCTCCCTCTGGAGTACAAAGTTGCTTCTACTCCTTAATCCCTGGATATCATCCTAGAGTTGTGTAGTCATGAAGAGGGTCCAGGATGCATTTACCCTGGGCTAAGTTGAACTCAGACCCTCTAGGGAACAAACCTAAATCCAGTAATCAGATAATCTGACCAGAGGCTCTTTTAGGGACTGGGGACAAAAAGACCTTGTTGAGAGACAGCTCTGTTCCCCAATACACCTCCTCCCCTTGGCTAGAATGTTCACATGAGCTTTCAGAATGAGAATGTCCTTTAAAAATGAGAAAGGATAGACTGGAGACATGATTGAATGGTTAGAATCCAAGTTATTTTTCTAGAAATCTGGTTTCAATTCAAAACATCCACCAGGTGGCTCATAAACCTCTGCAATTCCAGTCCCAGGGGATCTGATGCCCTCTTCTGAACTCCAGTGGTATTGTAAGCTAATGTGTAGCATTAGGGTACAAGAGACATACAATCACAAAAAACACCCAAATGCCTAAAATAAAATGAAAAACAATAACAAGCAAGCAAGCAAGGGGAAAGTGTCAAAGTCATGTATGGGGTAGCTTCGTTTATAATAAAGCAAACATTTGAAATAACTGGCATCAATAGTTAAAAGGAGTATATTTATTAAAATACATATCATGGTACATCATCTGGCTGAATACAGAAGATATCCTTTGATACCTTGAGTTCTGCTCTTCATGAATGAGGGGACTGGTCATCAGAGCATGTAGGTAGTAAGCCAATGGATCATTCTGGGGCTAAGAGTTGAATGCAGTTCTGTATGTTTTAAATATGTACCTTCCATCACACAGATGACGTATGACCTAAAACAGGAAAAAACAGAATGATAGTTTAAAATTCATACATTCCCTCTGCCTCTGCCCCACCCCAGACTTACCTTATTTTATATTAGTCCAACATCCACAAGCTCCAAATTACTTTATTTGAGATGAAAATCAGAGGAAAATATCCATTGCTGCTAACACTACCATTTTTCTACATTCCTTCCCATTATTATGGCTTCCTCCTTCACTGTCCTTTGCAATATTATAAATTCAGTATGTCTTTTTGTAATGGAAGTTAAGAAGCAACTGCTTTTTCTCCATCCAGCTTCTGTGTGAGCTGACTAGAGACACTTAATACCCAGATAACAAGCTTTACCCAGCAAATTTCTAAAGTCTTTGAAATCTTGGTGATAGTTACCCATATAAAATTTTCCATGCCTCATGCCTAATTTTTTTACAATGTAGCTGAGAGATCTGATTAAAGATTGTTAAGGTACAGAACATCTTCCATTCTATTGCTTCAGGTTTTCATGGCTGCTCCATCAATTAGCATGGTTTCTTTCCCTACAAACAGCTCAGTTCTGAAGGTCAGAATTCTCACTAAAGTGTCATGGGACTTTTTGTGTTCTTTGGGATGGCAGAGAGAATTCAAATCAATTACTTTCTAGCTCTGGAAATTCATGTGGGAAAAATCATGCTCTGATGTGTACAGTCCAGACAAACAGCAAGACATTTTCATACTGGTTGCTTTATGGTGGCCTAGCTACTTAGAGTCATGTCTCTATAAGACTCCTAAGATTCAATGATTCATTCTTTTGATGGTTACTGATGATTATCAACTTGACAGGATCTATAATAACCCAGGTAGATAAGCTTCTGTATATACCTGTGAGATATCTACAGATATTGTGAATTTCTAGGCAGCCTTGTGAGGGATTCTCTTGAGTAGGCTGACAGTAGTGGGAAGACTCACACTATATCTTGGAGGCATCCTCTGCTGGTGCTCCAGATTAAAAAAAAAAAGTCTGAGTGAAAAGCTTTTGCTTGTTGTTCTCCATGCCCTTGAATATTTCTCCTCAGTTCATCACCTACCCTGTCCTAATCTTGCCCCTGAGTCATCATCTACCCTGTACTCATCCATCTGTTGAGTTCATCATCTATTCTGTTGTCATCCTTCTGTTGAGTTCATCATATACTCTGTCCTCAACTTACTCTTGAGTTCATCATCTATCCTGTTCTTGTCTTGATGCTGACTTCATCTACCTTGTTTCTGTCCCTGCCATTGCTACTGCTGTAGCTATCCTTTACTAACATGACAATCCAGATTCTTTGGATTTCCAAGGTAGGCTAAAGACTAGTTGTTCTCTTCAAACTGGCACCGCCACATCTGATGGGAGTGACAAAAGTCATAAAGCCAGCACAGCTGCTTGACCAAGTTCCAGCAAATCTGAGCCACATGCTGGAGACCATGCCACTTTTGGTTTTGATCTCTTCCTGTTGCATACTCAGGGGATTTTTAATATTTGTGCAATTTGGGATTATTAGGTTGATGGAAAATTTCTTATGAATCATTAATGCAATTCTTTTAGGGAGATATCCTTATCTACTTGAAGGTCTTCTTTACACCTTGGAGTGTGTCATACACATAAAGAATCCAGGTGTCTCTTTATGATGCTATGAGATATTCCTGAAACATCTATCCATGTACTTACTCAGGAACAAGATCAACAAGATACAGTCGGCTAGAGGAATTGGCCACAGATCAAATTACAAGCCTCTTCCCACTATACACTCAGGCAATTAAGTGACATAAATGGGAACATAGTTAGATTAGCTGAAGTTACCTCTGCCCTAAACAGAGACTTATACTGATGAGCAAAGAATGATGTAGAAAGATGACAAAAGAGTAAGGTGTCAGGACCTCCCTTTCATAGAAAAACTAGCTCCTGTGAAGCTACTGTAATGCCTTATGACCAAGGAACAAAATAATGCCAGGAATAGGCATATAAATAAATTCTATACACATATGAAATATAAATATTGTATTGTGCAAGAATTTGAATAATAATTGCAGTAGCATTGGCTTGAGGATTTTTCTTGGATACTCTGATCATTAAGAATTAATAATATACTGCTTGGGGCATGGCAATTTGCCCAGGCTGGCTCGAAGACTTTTATTTTTATCTTGCATCCTTGAAGTCACAAAACTTACTAGCCTGAAACAGGCTGTCATATGTCTCTAGATTCTTAAAAATTGAATTATTGGACTGATGAGTAAAAATGGTTATAAAAGATAATTTATCAGTGATGACTGAATTGAATTGAAAATAGTTGTAAAAGATAACTCTGTTCTGTCATGGTTTATCAATGATGACTAAAAAGTATGCAGGAGAAAGTGAAACACAAAGTGATATGAATGATGTTTTTGGTCCAAAAATAAAATTGATATGATTGATGTTTTGGAACAACATTAACCTATACTTACTTGCTGAATGCTGTGTAAATAAAGACTCTGGCTGCTAGTCAGTCAGGCTGCAAGATTCTCCTTACCATCATGCCTGAATCACTTCTTTCCTTGCTGATACCTTACATCCTCCTGGTACCTGCTGGCCTGTCCTCAGGGAAGGAACCCTTGAAGTTCTCAGTATCAGATGAGGAATGCTAAGGCATCCAGTGCCAAAGACTCACCATTTGTTGTGTTCCCTGGCTCCCCACTGTGAAGACAGCCATTTATGGACTATAAGCCCACAGTGTATGCCACACAGAAGAGGAATCTCCACTTATCTAGCCAGAAATGGCCTTCTAGTAACCAAATTGTCTAGATCTGGGTGACTGTTTGTTGTTCTCCATTCAAATTCCTGTCTGTATAAATCCAGCAATCTAGTCATTCACTTTTTTTTTTAACTCAAATACTAGCTGAGACTAGGACCATACTCTTGTTAACCTTGACTACATTTAAGGGTACAGCCTTTTAGCTGCAGTGTTCATAGAGCTAGTGGAACCTACTGTGGGGACTTTGAATTAGTATTTAGCCATATTCTGCTTGTATATGCTGCTTATTTTATATCTGTTTTGTTTGTGAATGTTGAGGGCCTATTTCACAGCAAACATAAGGAAAAATTTTGAGAGGCTCTTTTCTTTTCTCACTGCAATCCGGACATCCAATCATAAGGTTTGTGGGCAAGAAGCACTTTATCTGCTGCACCATCTCAACAGCCCTAAATCTCCAGTGCATAAATATTCATTCTGTCATTTCTGTTCTTCTAGAGAACCTGAATTCACACAATCCCTTTCTTTAGAGTTCCAAGATATTTTTCCATCTACATGACTATTAGCTTGGCAGGAAATACAATTTCATATATATAATTATATATATATAATCAGCCTGGTGACTGATCATCATGGGGTGTGTTTTTGCTGCTAAACATACAATGATGAATCCTCAATAGAACCTTACACTGAGAAGCCCACCCATTCAAGAAGAGAGAGGGTTTAATGAACTCTCCACTGCATAAGGCCTCCCTACATCTCTGCAGGTCACAAAGTCAAGCTCAATAAAAACTACATTTAAACCTTTATAAATATGATATAACATAGAGGAAAACTGAGGAAAAACACAGAGGAGAGAATCTTATCTAATTTCTTGTTGGAGAAAATTGATCCTGAGAGTCCTGGAGTGACTTAGTGATTCATATTATATTAATTCATATTCTAGAGTTGAAGGAAGAAGTAGATATTTTATTTTTATTATTCTATTGTATGTCTTTGGATATTTTTCCTTGCATGTATGACTATGTACCAAATTCATGCAGTGCCCAAGGATTCTCAAGAGGGTGTTGGATATTGGAACTACAGTTACAGATGCTTGTGAGATGCCATGTAGGTGTTGGTAGCTGGACTCAGGACCTCTAGAAGAATGGCCAGTGCTCTTAACTGCTGACTAGCTCTCCAGCATTGTATGGAGAGATTTTTGTTGAAGTCACCAGCATCACTAAACAGGATGCATGTGGAAGAAAAGTGGGAAATATTAGTTAATGTCAGAAGAGAAGGTTTGATATGATGGCTTGATTGGAAATAATAACTCTAAACCAATAATGCAGTGAGGCTTATTGAATGGTTGAGTAAGACTGAAATCTGTAGGTTTTGTCATGTATGAATCTCCCAGTGACACACATTTAAGAACACTATGGGGTAACTGAAATGCCTCTGTTGATAAAGACTGGTGCTACCAAGCTTGAAGACCTAGGTTCAAATCCTGTGATTCACATGGTAGAATGAGAAACATGGCTCCTTCAAGTTGACTTCTGACCTACACACAGACACACACACACACACACACACAGACACACACACACACACACACGTATGGAACCTCTTCGTGTGTGTGTGTGTGTGTGTGTGTGTGTGTGTGTGTGTGTAATAAATAAACATATAAATAGAAGTAAAAACAAAAGGCATTGGGAAGCTGTAAATCTTCATATTGCTGACATCCTGTGAGAGTCACTTTTTTTTGCAATGTCAATTTTTTTTTCTGTTCAAATTACTACTCCATTTTTGTTGTTGTTGCTGTTGTTGTTTTCTGACTTGACTCTAACATACCATAACTTAATTAAAACATGTCCCGGTTAGTGGTCCATAAAAAAAAAAAAAAAAAGTAAACTGTTATGAAAAAAAAGCATCATGTCCCAAGGCCCCTCTAATAAAATAGTTTAAAAAAACAGTGTTATTCTTGTATATAGACACAAAAATATTCAGTATACTAGAAAAATAACAGTGCTGAGAGTTCATCACACTGATTTTGAATCTATTTGTGTTTCTGATGAGTGTGTTCTAATAATTATTTCAAATGGGACAATTCTGTATAGACATAATGTGAATAAAGGAACAATGGTGTAGCTGGATGTTTCTCCAGTTCTGCCTTGACCAGCAGTCTGGATGAAACTCTCCCACCTGCAGACCCTCAGCTGCTTATAAAATAATCACATAGATGTAGTTGAAGATTTTTGTGTCCCTCCTGGCCCATGGTCACAACAAATCTCTCTCACCTACTAGTCCTGCAGCTGCTTTTATACAAGTAAACACACAGAGGCTTATGTTAATTAAAACTGTATTTGTAGTTAGATGGTTTCCTGTGTCCTAGCCTGTTGGTAGTCAGGACACATCTTTCTCACCTGCCAGTCCCTCAGCCACTTGGACCCAAGTAAACACACAGAGGCTTATATTATTTACACACTGTATGGCCTAATGACTCAGGTTTCTTGCTAGCTAGGTCTTACATCTTAAATTAACCCATTTTTATAAATTTATACCTTGCCACATGGCTTGTGGTTTACCGTTGTCTTTACATCTTGTTTTTCATGGTGGCAGCTGGCAACATCTCCTGACTCAGGCTTCCTGTTCCCAGAACTCTCCTCTCTCTTTAAATATACTTCTTGCCTGGTTACTGCCCAATCAGCATTTTATTTATTAACCAATCAGAGCAACATATTCACAGCAGACAGAGTGATATCCACAGCAATTAGAGGCTTATATTAATTAAATCTGTATGGCCTATAGCTTTACCTTCATTATTAATTATCTCTTAAAACTTAACTTAACCCATTTTTATAAATCTATATGTTGCCATGTGGTCATGGCATTACCAGTCTACTGACATCTTGTTGCTCCTTCAGCCATGGGTTGGCATCTACCCTGACTTCACCCTTCTTCTTTATGTACCTCTGCCTGAATGTCTTGCCTGGCTGTAAGTTTTCTTGCCATAGGCCAAAACAGCTTTATTTACCATCCAATGGGAGCCACACATATTCATAGCATACAGAAAGATATCCCACAGCACAAAGGACTTTACAGTTGTGTTTATATCCATTGTAGTGCTGAAAAATGTATCAAAAATAATTTTATAATAAACTTTGACATTATCAGAAATAGTCTTCAGTAAAATTTGAAATATTCTGCTCTAAGTTTGGGATACCTGCCCATGGACCAGCTGCATTTCTAAGATAAACCAACCCTGCATCTGTGCCCTGATCTGCCTAGGCCCTGATGATTTGCATGTGTTCACTCATATCTTCTTAATAGTCTGGTCATGCCCTGTCCAAGATTCAGTCAATATCACCTCACAGCACAAACATGAAGGCTCCCTCTCAGCTTTTGGTGTTCCTGCTGTTCTGGATCCCAGGTAAAGAAAGATAACTGTGTGAATTCCTTTGTTCCTTCTTAATCAGTGTTTACTGGAACTTCAGAGAAGCCATTTCTCTAATGACTAACCAAGTATATTGATTGTATGTTTCCAATCACAGGCATGATATGTGACATCCAGATGACCCAATCTCCATCCTTGGCTGCATCTCTAGGAGACAGAGTCACCATTAATTGCAGGGCAAGTGAAGGAATTGATAATTTGTTAGCCTGGTATCAGCAGAAACCAGGAAGCTCTCCTAGACTCCTCACATACCATACAGCCAACACGGAATCTGTAGTTTTTGCAAAGTACAGTGGCAGTGGATCTGGGACAGATTTTACACTTATCATTAGCACCATGGAGCCTGAAGATGTTGCTACTTATTACTGTCAACAGTATAAGAGTACCCCTCCCACAGTGATACAAGCCATGACCTAAACTACTGAAGGATGTAGCAGAAGCACCATCTGGCCCCCTTATTGCTTCCATCTGCTAATGTATTTTTGCAAAGAAAGACTGAGAAAGTCATGTGACAATAGGGTACAGCTGCCCATAGAGTTTTCTTTGCCTCAAAACTCTTCCTCCTTAGTACCAACAGCACAGTTTTTAAGGAAATTCTCATAATGTGTTTAATATCAATATGTTGGGAGTCATATAGCAAAATAGAAAGCTCTATAGTCTCCTAGGAGCTGTTTTCACATAAAGAATTGTAATCAGAATTATAGACTCTGTGTGGCTTGTTAGATGCCTCAAATGTTGAATAATATCCCCCTGCTTTTCTCAATATTTTTGAAGGTTCGGGAAAGTTTTGTGTTCACACTAGGTGGAAGAATCACTTCATGGCAGTCAGATCCTTGTAAGGACATTGTCTACATTCATTTATATTCCTGTAGTCTTCTTTCATCATACTATGCTCACTGAGATCCCCAACATACCTTTCTTTACATTATGGGCTGAAATTCCTAAAAAAATAATGAGCCAAAATAAATATGTCATTTCTCACCTTTCATTTCTCAGGTATTTGTCACAACTATGCAGAAATAATTAATGAAAGAGGTTTCTTATTTCAAAAAAGCTGATGATAAAAATAGGGGATTTTCTGTGGCTTCTTCAGAGTACATCTTCCCCAAGGAAGAGGCTGCAGTGCCTGCTCTCCTGGACACTTGGGAACGTGCAATACAGGAGTTGTTCATGAGGACAGAACAATTACAAAGGAGAATATTCTGGGAAATAACTGGTAGAAAACTTCAAAATGTTGAGATTTTAAAATCCTGGTTGGAAAGAGACTGAGGAATCTGTTATATTTTGTTTAGAAAGTCAGTATGGGGTCAATTGACCCAATTCAGAATGGTTGTAAAGATGCCCAAATCCTATTTATATGGTTGTTTGGAGCCATGTGGGAAAAGGTCATTGTTATGAAACATAGTAAATTATGAAGGATGTGGCCACCATTTCCTCACCTTATTCTCAGATGATTCCACTTGATCTAACAACTTTGGGTTATTTATGAGAATGTAAATCTTTCAAAAACATGATGACGAATCAGTTTCAAAAGCACACTTAAAACTATTCTTAATATTTCAAAGTGGACAAGACCTTCATTTTTATGAACTACAGTGTTTGTGACTTTGTGCTGTGCACAGGCTCTCTTCTGTGGTTGTATTAAGAGTTGGGTGAATTTTTAAATAGGAGGTTGTACTGGTATGTGAATACAATATTGTAATATATATTGCCTTAAGAAGATGATACTGTAACTCTTCTGTGATCCCAAATAATAGGAAGCACAGAATGAACTCAGTGCATCTCAATATATTTCCTCTGCCTATAACTGTGTTTAAATTTACCTTTCTGTTACTGTATTATAATCCTCAGGGCTATGCATACTATTATGAAAAGATTTACTTAGCTCAAATAATTGGAAGCTGAGTATACAAAAGTTTGTTTTCTCATCCATCAGTCTCTGCTGGCAAACCTTTGAAAACATAACATCATGGTGAGTGACATCATGCTGGTCTTGTCAGGAAAAATAGTCTAGTCACATCAGGAGAGAGACTGACATCCAAGGGAGAATTAGTTACTCCTGGGCCAAGAAAACCACTCTGAAAGACAGAGTTCTACCTATAAAGACTCAATGTACAGCATCTCAGGAGCCACCTACCTTGGATTTGTGGCATAGATGATATGGTTATATGTGCTTAATCATTGAAACCTAGCTTTTTCCATGTGAGAAATAGAAGAGAGTCTGAGTCTTCCATAGAGTACCTAGCCACCAAAGTGTTGAGACCACAGTCATCAATGTCTCAAGATATGCCTCCTCATTCCATGACTCTTCCATTCTCAGACCACCATTGTGCCACTTTAGGCATCTCATGACACACTATATGCAATAGGAAGTTTCTCTTATCCTTCCTGGCCCTGAGGTCTGGACAAATCTCTCCCACCAGTGGTCCTGCAGCTGCTTATAAAATAACCACTCAGAGGCGTACATTACTTACAAAATGTATGGCCTATGAGTCAGCTTATATTAGCTAGCTGATGTAGTGGGTAGCTGTTCCAGCTTTGACCTTGAAGTACTACCCCCATTGAGGCTTCCAGTAATGGTCACATCTGTGAGGCAGGGCCGAGAGTGGAGCACTTACGACCCAAGATCTGGATGTGCCAGGTCGACTGAGCAGAGTTCTCCAGAGAACAACGCTGAACTGTACTACACCTTTCCCAGACCCTGTAACCTATCCCTTTACTTGTAAGTTATCCCACAAAATAAACCTCCCTTTTAAATATATAGAGTTGCCTTAATACTTCCACCAATAAAGTCTTTCAACTTAATTTAACCTGTTCCTATAATCTATGTTTTACCATGTTGTCATGGCATTACTGGTCTGCTGACATCTTGTTGTTCCCTTCCCAGTGATCTTTGTCTCCCTAGACTCAACCCTTCTTAATCTGATCTTCATTTCAAATGTACCACCTAACCTTTTTCTGCCTCACCAATGGCCAAACAGCTTTATTATCAATCAATCAGTACAACACATATTCACAGTATACAGAAAGACATCCCACAGCAGCCCTGAGATTTTCTTTCCAACATAAACCTAGAAAGAACCTGGCAGCTGCTGGTTAAGATCTTCTGCATGGACTCATACTCTTCAACTATGAAAATGAACCCAGTTCCAATTCTGTTCTTCTAGGATGAAAACATTACCAGAGTCCCTGCCATTGACAACTGTGTCCCCATAGAGGCTGGAACAAAGTCTGTGATAGAATAAGACAAGGAACATAGAAAATCCAATAGTTAAATAGGCACCTGTGGGAGAGGTTCTCCATTTCTGAAGACAAAAGGCTATGTTGACAAGGGACAGAGGGCAGGAACAGTAATCTGAGGCATCAAACAGCAGGGTCAGGTATGTATAATGGCAAGCCCATTCCATTTTGATGAAAAGTGGGAAAGTTCTTAACCTTGGATGACTTTAATGAAACTAATTTGACAGAGCATTGATAAATGCAGAGTGAGGCTGAGCTGGATAACAGATCTGTGCCTTACTTAATTATTGATAATTTCTTATGTTTTGTTTTCTTTACTCTCATTTCTTTTGTTCTTTCTTCCTTCATTTCTTTTTCCTTCCTTCCTTTCCTTTCTTTCTTTTCTTCTCTTCATAATCCTCCCAATAGTAGAATTGAATCAAACCTAACAGCATGGAATATTGTGCCAAATAAATTCATCCAATGAAAGAAGTAAATTAGATTTAATCAGATTTTTGGTATTGTAGCAGAAGATTATTAAAGGTCTGTAATAAAAATATAACCAAGAAGTATGAACAGGAACAGAATATATGTTAAAAAATAAACATTACTATTCTTAGAGGATGCTATACTGACATTTTTTTCTTTTGTTTCTTGTTTTGGTATTTGAGCCTGGTTTCTCAAAATAGCCCTGGCTTTCTTGGAACCCACTATGTAGACCAGGATAGCCTCAACTCAGAAATCTGCCTGCCTCTACCTCTTACGTGCTGGGTATAAAGGCATGGGCCACCACTGCCCAGCTACACTGATGTTCTTTATAACACAGAGAGGAACTAATTTTTTGCAGACTAACTTACGCTGATCTTGCTTGTCTTGGGCCTTGCGGGACACCTTGGGCTGTGCTGAATCCCTCAGATGGACATAGGCAACCACACTGCTGTGTCCTCAGCCTGTGCTGATTTTCAAGTGTCCAGCATACCACCTAGGGCCCTGAAGACTTTTTAATTGCACGGTCAATGTGTTTGGACTTTCAGTACTGAGCCTAGAATATGGACTATAGCACGGGACTATATTGAATGACGAGCTTCCATGCTCGAAGAGGATATCAGCACACACCACCAAGGACTGCCTACGTGCTCCTCACGATCTATTTATAGGCACAGAGAGGGACATGAGCGAGCATGAGAATACTTTATGGTACATGCTGTCAGATATTGTACACATGCTTAGAAGAGAATTTTGCATGGGTTCTTCATAACTACTATTGTGATTTGTTATAAAAGAATGTCTATTCTTATGGTGTACAGGTGTGATCACTATGGTGACATCGCAGTGATGACGCTGGCTTCTCATCGAATGATCTCTATCTAGTCAACCTCTGAGCAGCAGGGTGGCTAACCGCATGAAGCGTTTCGTACAGGCCTGAGCAGCACTGCTTACTCCACCACAGATTATATCTGCAAAGTGCTTAATAAGAGCTATATTCTGTAAGGACACTAGAGATTTTCTAAACATTGGTGTATCGACAGATCAGAGAGTTGTAGTGCGCAGATGGATAGTCGTCAGGAGTGAGCGCATGACTTAGATTCTTCCAGGCAACAGCGCAAGTCTGAAATATTGCATCAAGATATCAACCATTTCAAGAAGGGAAACTAGACATGAGCCCCCATTCTAAAACAGAAAGACTCACTCTCTTAAAAATGGTGCCAATAATGCTCATAAATATCAAAACCATTCATATTATTTATCACTAGAGATGTAACGACCTATAAATACATCATGAGATATATAATCAGCAATTCAGAGGTGATGGTACATCATCCAAGCAGAGATGGCCGAGAGACAGAAAATCACACATCGTCAAGTGGATAATTATGGGGTGAGGGGTGGTTTTATCTTTTCAAGTTAGATACATGTTTGGGTCATATATATTAGCTGCTTTTGGTTTTTTTTGTCCTGTTTTTCGATTAGTCTTCATTATGGTTTTCTTGCTGTGAAGAGATACCATGACCACTATATTGCATAAAGCTCTTATAAAGGGAAACATTTGGTCTTGGTTTGAGGTATTTGCATGTATCTATAAGATTTAGTCTCACAGTGTATACCATTGGCAATGAAAGATAATGTCAACATGTACGCGTAAGAACATATAGCATATAGAAGAAGCTGAGAGTTCTAGAGTTTCTGACTCTAACAGCCCACAACTGAAGAATTGTTGTACTATTTTACAAAATGACATGAAGAAAGATAGGTTTGAACGTTTGCTCAGATAGATGCAATCATGGAGGAGGTAGATAGATTGGAGGTGGAAATCTCTGAAGTCACATCAATATATTCGTATGGACACAATGAGTTGATATGGTTTGATTCAATAAATATACTCATTTCCTAGATGAGTAGGAGTGTAGGTTGATTGTCATAGCGACAATGAACAAGTCCACCATATGGAAAGGATATAGACAAGACCAGGTGCCAACACAGTGTGCACAGTCGAGACATGGGCACAGGTAACCCAAAGAAATGTATAGTGAAGAAACATGCATAGACTATTACAAGATAGATGAGCCAGGACGTTAATATGATGAGTTGGTACATATTAGACATTACGCATAAGAATGACATTATACGAATTCTAATATTATTTGACGAATAGAGCACGGATGTTGTTTATGAATGTCTGATTAGTCGAGTTACCAGGAGCGGTACTAATAATTGTAACACACGGTTACAAGTACTCTCTGATCAAGTGCAGAGTAACTCAGAAGTGTAGAACATAAATTAGCTCAATAGATATTTACAGAGACCCATCTACATTATAATTACTATACAAGGTAAACACGATCCCATCGCTCCACACAAACGGTATATAAAGAAATACTATTCCACTAACTCATATTGATTGTCGTGAATCTAATGAAGGTGAGTAAAAGGCCAGTGGATCCAAAAGAGGGATAGGATATATAGAGACACTCAAAGGCTGCCTATTTATTACTATATCCTGAACGCTTGTCTGTTGATGCTCATTAGATTATTGAAAGGATACTAAGGTGCCTGACGACGCTCTAGTCTCAGCACGTGTGAGTATCACAAGCGTAATAGCACGTGTTAAAGTGTGATACAGAATGGGGTCAAGAAATAGAGAGGGAGAACCTAAGCTCTACTCAGAAGCTCACTCACTTATATTGTTAATGAGTAAATTCCTTAAGGTATTGATACTGCGATATACTGTATAGTAAATTCAAATATTAAAAATGATAAAAATCTATAAAACTTGAAACGAGAGACAAAACGACAATAAAATAGAAAATATTATATAAAATAAAAGTAATAAAGTAGCATACATGAGTAAGAGAGACAAAACACCAAGGGAGAGTTGAACTGTATATGCTGCATTAGGAGGTCAGCTAGGAGGGACTCAGGATGGAAAGGTCCCGAGAGAGTCTTCTTTTACAACCTAAGAACTCTGTTTCTCTTCACATTAGGCATGGGAAATCTGGGAAACTTCTGAGAAGCATTACATGATTCATGTAATTGTGTAGTAAAACTGCAATATTGGCATCTTAGGGATTCATATAGTAGAAAACACTTTAAGAATTTCTAACAGTGTTGACTATATAGAAAAATGATATTGGCTAATAAGTGACACGAGAAGTCTGGAATATTTGAATAGAATTGAGTGTCCTATGCCTTCTATATTTGTATAAGTTGATGGTGAGTATATGCTTCTATGTATCAGCACGGTTTCATGCGATAGAGTACAGAACTTTGGCAGTGATGTACCAAGACATGAGAGGAAAATAAGCCATGGTCTCATCTATGGAGTAACGGTAGCTGTGTCTTCATTTAGTTCGGTTACTAATGGGCAATTGTATATTTTGTTTTTGAGAGCATCTCTGCTTCAAGGCTGCTCAGCCATGATTATTAAGCTGAGTAAGTCTTGTAAACTATCTCCTTGTATACATCTACTAGTCAACTAAAGTGGATTGTTGATATTGACCATAGAGGTTCCTCTGGATATTGATAATTATAAAGTAACAACTCCGTTTGCAGCTAATTGGCTGTATGTTATGTGCTCAATAATAGAATATAATTAAGAAGATATTTTAGCGCGCTCTGATGTATTTAAGCAATTTATTAAATTATTATTTTTTATGTTTCTTTTTTTATTAGAAAGAAAGGATAGTATATTGTGTAAATAATATATTAATCACTAGAGTAATGTATAACTGCAAAGGAAGACAATTTCCCTTGAGAGCAGAAACAATGAGTACAGAGAGAGGATGGAGAGGTTAATGGTATATGGGATGAAATTTATCACTAGTCTAGCTGAGATGTTGGTGGGTATGTTGCCTTTCACACTCCCAGGAAAGAACAGGAGTCTCTCTCAGATGGTCTTAGGAGGCGCCACAAGTCTATGAAACTAGCACTCGAGATTCAGGTACAATCACCTAGTAGGCTGCATAAGGTGAGACGAAACGGAGATGTCCAGCATCACTTATAACAAACAAACAAACAAACTGCATTGATCAGCAGCATATCAAAAAGAGCCTAAATAGACTCAACTCAACCTCAATTGACGCTTATAGTAGACTATTGGGGGCCAAGGTTATCATGTGCCCTATCTGTAGTAGGTATCGTAGACAGTTGTAGTTGGAGGACTTGTATTACTATGTTTGGAAGAACGATACTCACGCATGTGGTACTCAGTCTGTGGCTCGATTGTGCAGATGATTGGTACTCTTTGAAAGAACACTGGCGATTTATGCAGGGACTACTTGTTTCTTGTCTGGGTATGGTAGAGAGTATTCGTATCTCTGCGCATGGTTACTGAGTTCTATTTCGGTCATATTCTCAGTGGCACTAGACGGGTAGTGAGCTTTAGGCACGTGATAAGCTGGATATGTGGGTTACAGGGTCTGGGAAGAGGTGTAGATGATCATGTGGATCATGCGCGGGAGTAATGGTGTTCTTAGGTTGGGAAGGGTGGAAGTGGCGTACACTGGAAAGAAGGCGTCTAGAGCATACAACGCGAGAATCCATGACTGATATGTAGAGAACTGGAAGTGGGTATTGCTAAAATCACAAAAAATATGAATAAGGCAAGAAATACAAACTCTAAGAAAAGAGCTCGCTCGTAGAGGTAGCTCCCATGCTCTAGGATCTGACTTGTCATGTGGGACAGTGAAACACTCTACAGGATCATAGTGAGTAGATTAATGCGCCTTAAACTGTAATGAATTGTGAGAGTGTTATAGTCCTACTACTTCGAGGGTTCATGTTTATTTTTTTTTTTTTTTTTCTTTCTTTTTTTTTTTTTTTTTTCTTTCTTTTTTTTTTTTTTTTTTTTTCCTTAATTGTCTATATATCACACGAGCTCGAGCTCACACGAGGTCTCTTCATGACGGCCTACTCAATACACTCGCAATAGCTAATAAGCTATAGTGATATAAAAAAAAGCTGACGAGGAGAGACTTCTCAATAAGCCTAACGACTGCTAGCACCATAGCTCGGGACTCTTCATCACTGGAGGGTACAGTCACCGTCCAACCCATGTTCATGAGACAATATGAAAGCACTAATACAATTAATCGCCATGAACACTGTATATATAGATCATGTTACTCATAGGAATGCGAGGAAACTCTCGCTAGTGACTCGTTAGTTGAGCATCTAGCTCTGCAGAGTTAGATTCTCTTTTCACACCTGTACAAAATAGTACACTCCTATGAGTCGCAGAGAGGTGCGAGGCGATTGCGAGACGATCTCTTAGAGGTCGAGACGACTGATGGTGGGTGTGTGGCAGATATGGTATGCGAGAGAGAGAGAGTCAGGGCGCGAGGGGCAGGTAGGTTCATTATGAGATGAGTTATTACCCAGGATGGTCCCTCAATATTGGCTGTTTACACTAAAGTAAGTCGCTAGTCTCGGATAAAAAGAAAAATCTAAACAAAGAAAGTATAGCACAAACCATAAAGGGTGAGCATCACAGTATGGTGTGTGTGAATGCTGGAGGAATGAAGGGATAGCTGAGGCAGGTTCTGAGGTGCACTGACGTAATGATGCTGCAAGTGCATGATGGTAATTTTGACAGATCTCACTTTGGATGACTAGTGCGTCTCACCTTTGGTCAGTGCGAGGTAGGTAAGAGCTCCTGCTATCAGGCACGAGAGCTCTCATTGATAACTCACTGCATGCAATATAATAGCTCAGCGAATGAATAATTGGAGGCTAAGGTTTATACATGATTAAGCACGCATATGAACCATATCATTGAAGTACCACAGACAGAGGGTAGGGGGGAGGAATCACACTAGACAGGGAGAGGGTGGGAGGAAAACGTGTGGCGTTGACTCTACTGTATAGAAATAGACACATGAGTGACAAATTTGAATCTTAAAATACTGGTAGTAAAATTATAAAACGTGCATCGAGTCTGATCTTGTCATTTGTCAGAGGCACCTGAAAAGTGTGTTCTAATTTGCTGCTATGGCGAACTCATTGTTGGCATAAACAACAGTCTCATGATAATTGTCTATCCAGTGCAGACCTATGGTGAAATTCTTCTCTTTCCTTTCTTAGTTTTATGTTGTACAATACCATGATCTATTTTCTATACCTAGTCAAGCCACATGAGGCACTATTCCTCTGTTCTACTTCCACTCCTTCAGCTCCCCTTCCCCCCAGCCGCCATGATGTTCTACCATCATCCCCATCCGATGTTATGTTTTTCAAAGCTCGCTCACCTCTCTTCGACAGCGCGAGAAGCCAGCACGATGCTCGCCTAAGATGGACTTGAGGAGATCAACTAGGATAGACATCTTCAGTACACTCCAGCTGCTAGGTCCATTATCCACTCGTCTATATGTGAGCCTCGAAAGAGACTCTGAGCAAAAGTCATTTCTGTCTTTACACAGACCAGTGAATTATCTATTAGAGCCCTGACACTCAGCCGCTGAGAATCAATACAGTAGCGCAGTCAAAGACGAATGGATAGCACGAGGATTCCAGTACCTACTGCCTGAGATGCACTCCACAAACAGATCAAGTCTAAATCAACACTTCATCTCAAGCGAATCATCAGCAGAGGCATGATATTACCAGTTGGGTATAGTTGGGCACGACACTCAGGCTCATGTATGCGCTTGAGAGTCATATCGAGTGTGTGTCTTCCGATTGGCTCGATCTTGCGCTATTTTGTCATCTCTTGCTTTATTCGAAGCACTCTTGAGCGTATGAAGAGCATATTCATATTCATGGTGATTCATAATATCTATATTTCAAGCCTTCCTCTATGACATGGGCATATATTAGACTCCCAGAGCTCCCACCCTAGGGCTAGCCGATTGGTGATCTCATCACATATCCAGATACTGCAAGTAACCTCTTTGCTTTGTGAGGTCTGAGGATGGGGAGAGCTCTCACAAGCGTACTTATTCAGGAGTGCTCTTTGGCGCTCTATCCACTATTTAAGAATTCACTCAACAGAGGTAGTTCAGTTTATGCTCTTGAATCACTAGTATCCTCCGTCGAAGATGGTGCACAAGCAAGGTACGTACCTGTGGGACGCGTACTCACAGCTTTGATGGCACATTCATGTGGAGGCACCTCATTTTAGCAACTTTGTATTGCTATGGCACTGTATTGCTTCATAGGGATATTTATCATTTAACACATGAGGAACCTGTCCTAGTTCCTTGTTATCCCTCTCTGTTCTTATCCAGCTGGATCTTGTCGCAACATCCCCTTAATGAAGCACTTCAACTTTCTCTACTACTCTTTGAATAGTGCTTTCAAGTTACATCGCTCGAACTCATTGTGGGATATAGTTATGTCAGTAGTTCTCATCCATCTTGAGATCACTAACTGAGGGTGTTCCCTGTGTTCTTTGACATGTGATTTGTCACTTGTTTTCCAGAAGCTCAACTGAGAGTCGCACCTAGATATAGATGTAGGCATGTCATTGAGTCCTATATGTTCACATAGTGAGTATCCTCACTCTGCACGAATGAGTACATACCGATTAGTGATGGTAATAGTGCTGTTCGTGAGCTCTGGTTACACTGTCCTTATATACTCACAGGATAATTTTTTCTATGATACCATATGCCATTTGTGCCATGCAAAAACACCATTGACTCAATATGTTATAAGCCCATATACCAATGGTGTTCTTTCTTACCTGAGACACTCGAGTAGCTCACTTGCATTAGGTGTAATAATAGTGCACAATTATTTATCCATGTCGCATTATCTTACGCTTGAAGCATCATTAGGCCTTGTTAATCCAGTGTTTTGGCTATTACACACATATGCTAGACTCTATCGACATAAGCTGACAAGTGCCATTCACTGGACTATTGCACTTGAGCACATTTCTCTCGAGGGTATAAAAAAGTATAAACAAATGTTGGCATTTAATCTGACTTGAGCATTGAGCAGTTGAGTGTGTTAATCATCTGAGCTTATGAGATCTCTGATAGCTCTCAAGCCAGGTCATATTTTTACAAGACATTTCTTGGTCTACAAACAAGTGTTGGAAGAGATTCCATAATTCTTCTTAAATATAGGTCGGCCAAAATTTGTCTAAAGTGATTGACAGCACCCTAGACAATGCTAGTCATTTACATCTTTGTTGGTTCCATATTCAGCAGTGGTACTGAGGCTGATCCGCTGGATGAACAATCCCTGCATATTGCTCTCTATACAGCTTTAATTCCACTAGTCGCAACAGGTGTAAGCTTCCATAAAAGCTGTCCACGCAGAGACTGAGGTACAGCTAGCAACTAGAGAGCATTTTGCCAATATTCCCCTTATGCTCGGTTGTAGAGTAAGATGATGACACTAGGGTTAAGTTTACACGAGCAATCATGTATTGCATAAGTTAAGCCTAATTCTAGTTCTATGTTAAAAAACGCTAAAAGAGAATCCTCACACCTTCGTTCCTCCATACTATACATCAAATGGCTTATATATCTGAGTAACAAAGTAGTAAATCGCTGAACATAAAATTGAATAATATATGACTGTGAGTCAACTGTGCTATTTGCATGGTGAGTAATGTGAAATAATTCGATATAACTTCTGAATAGAGAAGAACAAGGGGAATGAAAGATTTTTTGAGAGCCACCAGTGGTAAAGAGGCTCAAGAAAGTTGTTTAAGGAGTGAGACTCAAGAGAGTGTGACTGAGCCACATGGAGTGAGTTACAACGTCAGACACGATACTTTATTTTGAGCTGGCATCTATCCTCTTTTCAAAGGCCACACTCTCTCTCTCGCAAGATCTCTCAAGTAGACAAATAGTAGCTGGTTGAATAATAATAATTAGAATATTTCTTCCTCCCTCACCTGCATTTAGCACGATTATAGCTTATGATTTGATTAGAGAGTTTCACAGTACTCTGAGTGAGGTGGCAAGATGATATGTGTTAGGTGTGGTTACTATGATGATCCATGTAACAAAATGAATTGTACTATGTCCAAAAGTCAAGTGTGCACTAAGTAAGATGAAGGTGTAGACAAGGTTGTTTCCTTACAAAGGATCTGACTGCCCATGAAGTGATTCTTCCACTATGTGAACACAAAAACTTGTCCCGAAACTTCAAAAATATGAGAAAATGCAGCGTTATGAGAGGTGAGGTGCACTGGAATTTTTCTCAAACCCCTCACAATATTCTGGTATTAAGCAGGCACAGTTCATTGTTACAGCAGCTTAATGCTAATGTTGACAGTTGAATAACGCTATATACTGAGAGACCTCGACGACCACAGTAACCTTGGATAGTATTACTGAATTCTGATCGAAATGTCTCTTCATATTGACTATTGAAAGCCAGAACCATGCAGGTCAATGAGTTCTAAGTATTACGACACCTCTTATTGCATTCTATTAGCTGTAGCTTAAGTATGACATGAAGTCCAATAATTGTATGACTTATTATTCACTAAGAAGTTTATGAGTATTTAAATAAAGCAGAGAGAAATTGAGAAGATAGTATAATTAAGATATGAACTCTTAGTAATTAAGACCAGAGATCCTATGAAGAGGCTCTTTCCTTAGGATCTAGCTAAAGACCAGCTCTAGATAGTCTCTCAGGATGACTCCTGGTAGCTTGTTAAGGCAGCTTCGCAGAGCACAGCTGAGTAATTGGAGGCTGGAAGAATGGTCCCACAAGGCACACTCTCATTGAGCATGAGTGGTTCAGCAGAATAGTGAGGGATGACTGATATGGTGTGTCATCTAAAGTTGGAGCATTCAATGTGGGACGTCATAGGTAATGTCCTCACTAATCCATTGATCTGATAAATTAATACATAGCGAAAAAATGATTATAGCTGTTAACATGAGATTGCTATAGGTGATTTGGGAGCTGGATAGAGCTTGCAAGTTTAAATTGGTAGTGAGGCTCCTCCTTCGTGCGGTAATAGCACTGGATTACACCACTATCACTAGGATAGTTACAGGTGATAAGTAGATGCTGTTTAATGAGAAGATAAATTGGGGGTCTGTTATCGGACCCTGTCCGTGAAGCGTAGACAGAGATACAGTCCCCGTCTACATGTATACGCTCGAGCACGCAAATCGACATCCCAGATCACACACGTACACAATGAACGACACATACGCTAACATCACACTATCAGGCTCCATGGTGCTGAATGATATAAAAAGTGTAAATCTTAGTGCCATCAGATCCACTGTCATCGAGAAGTCTTTCCAGTACTAAGGATATTAGCCATCAACTGAGTAATACATTGAGTTAAAAGATCTGAAAAGTAAACAGTACAGAGTACAATTATCCGTTTGATATGGCACATCAGCACATATATGTTTGGTTATATGTCTCCCTGCTCAAGAGAAAGTAACTAGGCATGATGGACATGTACGACTGTATAGGATACACGAATCACATAAGGCTGGAAATGTTATAAGTGAATTCCTGTGAACACTTTCTTATGTTGCTCATAATCAGATATATATCCTAGTTCTTAACAGTCGCTCAGTTTCACACATTAGCTCGCTAGTGCAATTATCTATGAAGTGATTCAGAAATGCATGTCTAAGCGAGGGAATCTATATGTAGAGAGACTAAAAAATGGCATGTTCACAATCGGATATAAATATGTTGGATTGAGTGGAGTTCGAGCATGATCTAGAACACATCTACGTACTTTACTGTAATATTCATATGCTAAAGATGTTCGTCGTAAAAGCTAGAGCGAGAGCTCAGAATTAAAACAGAGCTCATTTCTTCAATAGTACTACGATTATATTGTTTTTACGCATGCACTCAATTAGGAGGGATCACAGTGGTCTTCTGCAAGTGGCTCAACTGAGGTTGTCGACGTAAGATTCATTAGTAAGGAAAGAAGGCGCATGTGGTAAGCACGTGACTACTAATACGGAGAATCTAAGCTATTGAGTCATAGTAAGTGCGCATAAGTTTGGACTCTGTGTACTCGATTCATAGCGAACTGAGAGATCAGGACAAGCAGATAGAGCACACCATATGTACTGCTGTATAGTCCGAGGTTATATATGTACCTTATAGCAATTTTGTCAAGTTTAGTGTGCTTTTGAGATGTAGAGATGCTAATAGTGTAAGAGCTATAGATGAGGACTAGCTGCTCTGAGTGCTTAGTTGCATTGTTGTGGCAGATGATAGAACAGACTTGAGGTAGTTTTTTTCAATTTCATTCAGTGTTGAATGTGAGTGAGTGCATGTCGAGATAACTCATAGCCTATGCCTGATTTTCTACAATGTGTGCACTCTCTATATATATAGTTTTGATGTTGCTTAAATTGATCAGTTGTACGACTGAGAGATTGCATGGGTGTCTTGTTCTCTCATGATATACTGAGAATAAGGTAGAGCTCTATGAGAGTCTGTATGCATCTAACCTGGCGAGAGTAGATGTGCGCACACGTGAGAACTGAGGAAAGTAGGTAGAGAGCAGGGAAAGTATCTCTCATAGATAAAAAAAATATAATTAAAAAACGTAAAGCAAAACTAGAACAATCGTCTGAGTAAGTAAATAAAAACCTATTCTCATTATAGTATCAACCCTCTCTGGACTACTACATGCATCTCAAGCATCTAGAGTCACGTCAGCTCCTAGCTTTGAGATACTGTGATACTAAGTACATATAGCCATATTATTAGCACATGTCCTAAGACAAGAGAAGGAAGGAAGAGAAAAGGAAAGAAGGAAGGAAGAGAAGAGAAAACAGTAGAAGAAAGAATAGAAAGAAGAAAGAAGGAAGTGAGAGGAAGGAAGGAAGGTAAGGAACACGCAGAAGGTAGGCAGGAGAGTGAAAGAAAACTAAAGTGAACAGGAAAAGTTTAATGTGATGCACACTGTTGGTGACTATCTAGTAAAGAGTAAGATATTGATAACAGTTAAGGATCTTCTGTTCTCTACTCGAAATGTCACATTATGTATTGTTGGCTCAACCAATATGAGTGTGACTAAGATGCTGTAACTAGAAGAGCTTAATGGATAGGTAGACAAATGGATTTAGATTGTGACTAGAAACTATCTCCGCCAGTATCAGATATTGAATCTGGTATACTAGTCCACTTAAATGACTCTCTCTCTGAGAAATCTTCACTCACTTCACAGGTCACTTAAGATTCTTATTTACTCGTGAGGTACATGGATGGTTTTATTTTGCATGAATGATATTGGTGGTAGCATCTGTGGTGAGATGTCAGAATGCGACCCTCAGAGTGCTATAGCAAACAGTGTACAGTTTCTAAAGAGTGAGCATATATGGACAGGCACGTATGATAAATATGAATCAGTAGAGCTCTAGAGTCTATAATGTGTGGCCTGATGAGCAACACCATCGGTGTCTTGTAAGAAAGCATACTAAATGTATTCTATATTTACTAGTAAGAATGGGTCTTATCATCGTTACAACGGTCTACTTCCTCAGAGTATTAATGAGCTATATATTTTTAATGAAGGTATTAGAGCTAAAATAATATCGTCTCTTCCATACTAGAGCTATCTATATCTTGAGGTAGTCCTGTGGGAGATAGAGGGTGATAAGGGCGCTCTTAACCAATCAGCCATGTGGTAACGTACTATCTCATGTCATGTACTATAACTCTGTACTGTCTGTGAATATGTTGCATGTTTATCTGATTGGTTGTAGTATATAAGCATAGGGAAGAACATATCGACTTGATTGGGTTGAAGACTTCAGGTTAACCTAGGGCAAGAGAACAGGTATTTAGTTATATACAGAAGAAGATAATCCGAGGAGATTTGATGTGATGTACGAACTCCATCATACGTTGATAGACTAATGCAGTACTACAATGTCCTCTTCGATGTACGTCAGCAGGAGACGTAATGTAGAAACGAGCTTCATCGAGTCGAGCTGCGACGACAGAATGAGACAAGACAAATCCAAGAATGTCACCATGAGGCCACTCTCACTTTCTGTATCCATGGCGTGTGTATATTAATGTCATGCTCTCTCGCAAATCACCGATGGGAGAGCAGCATAAAGTTCGTGATACACGCAGAGTATGCAAGGCTGCTGACGAGTAAATAAATATAGTCAACAAACAGGGTTTCATTCAGGTTTCTGCAGAGGCATCGATAGATGTAGCTCGAGTAGCATTAGATAAACGTGTGCCAGATCCAACTGACACCAGCTGAAGCCCTTGTATAGGGCGCACCTTACGAGTTTGTTACGATCATATGGACCAATGCTGTTTGCATAAATGATGAGGAGCTAGTAGAGACGCCTTTTGCCCTGGTGTTTCTAGCTGTATAGCCAGGTCCATAGACTAGAGGCGTGAGCG